>NC_133870.1:10286133-10495013 GCF_044706935.1 Curcuma longa
TACTGATGTCTACCATTCTACTTGTCACGTGGTGCATCAAATTAATAAAGATAGAGACATTTCAAAACTAAAATAAAGATGTAGCATGGAGTCCCAAGTCGTATTTTTCCAAGGATACTAATAAGCGTGTTTGAATTAGATTTTCAACTCTTTCTTTTTGGGTTTTCTATATAACCAATTTAAAATATCAAACATCTAAACAAGCAATTGAATTAAAATCTAAACAAAATGATTAAAATGAAAGAAATTACAGATTAAACTAAGAAAGCTAAATAACTGGAAAATTAAACTAACTAAATGCAGAATTAATAACAAAATGATAAACTACCAAATTGAACTAGAATGAACAAGAAATCTAACTCTAATTACAATTAAACCACTTGATCCTAATGCAGTTAAACTAAGCTTCCTATCTTGATTCTAAAGAATTCAATTCAGAAATAAATTGTGCAGAATTCGTAATTAAAGCGATTAAAACAGGAAATGGAAACAATTCTAAAAATTGCAATCATCAATCAAATTATACATCAAAAGTGGAATGTTTAAATTTTAAAGCAAATTCGGTAACAAAGTTTCTGCAATTCAACTACAGATCTAGGTTAAGAAAATCTGGAAACATTCACAAACTCAAATCAAAAATCAAATCCCTTCTCTTCGCTGATTTGCGAAGAAACCTCAGAGAACGCCCTTGTGGTTTTCAGCAACTTATTCTTAATCCTTCAGCCAACGAAACAAAACCTTCCGCCAGCAGGGAACGCCCTTGTGGAAGAAGTTTCTGTCGCATGAAGAACAGAGGGTTCAAATGCGATCAGAGTTGAAATCCAACTTATAAATCTGAATGACAATGCTCATGTTGAATCTGAGAATGGAATGGTGACAGAATCTCTTGGAGAACTCCAGAAACTCTCGGCGATCGACTAGAAATCACAGATCTAGGGAACGCCCTGGATTCATGGATCGGCGGAATGCAGATGGAGGAAATGGCTTGATCTGGAGGATACCTTTGATCGCAAGCTTCTCAACACCTTGAAGATTGCTGAAGAATTCAGAAAATCACTGCTGAAGATGGAATCAAATTGAGATCTGAGATGCGAATGGAGCTCGGTGTCGCGCGCGCGGAGAGAAAATCGCGATCCAAATTTTTCCCGAAGCTCCTGTTCCCTTCTCCAACGTTGGTTTTCTTCTCCATTGAACCGGGTTCACCTGCTTTGGTCCGGTTCAGCCATTAAATCCAATTTCTGGTTCAATTTCTGAACTGCTTCAATTTATTCGATCAACCAAATTCAACAGTACTTGACTTAGCTGAACTCGAAATCGTCTGAATTCCCAATGATCCCGGTCTTAACCTAGAACCAAAATTAAAAGACCAATCATTATTAAGCAAATTTGAATTAATTCTAAAGAAAATCATGAATTGAAATTCTAACACCACAACCCATTATTTAACCCAAATAAACTCAAATGTTTATTAATTCGAAGTAAAATGCAATACCCATTAAATCAATCATCATTTACTCATGTAAATTTTCCAAATAAACAAGAATAACCTGATTTGTTCAAACAAGAAATTAAAATTAAATTCTGTCGAAAAGATGGTACAATAAATATATTTTCTAAATCCAGAAAGATATTAGTTTCTAAAAAAGTCTTAAAACACCAATCGACTTGACTTTAGTCTTTTTTTCATTTCCTGTATAGATATATTTTTCACCATCAAGCGGAAGATGGCTCCTGAGACAATCTTGCATAGTGACACTTATATGAATAGTAGCATTGGTATTTATCCACCAAGTGTCAGGGGTACAATAGCCAAATTGACTTTTGAACTAACAAAGTTCAGAAGTTTACCTTTTTTTTTACACACCAATTGGCATACTTAGGGCAATCTTTCTTCATAAGACCTTTTTTCTTGCAGAAGCAATAAGTGGACTCCTTGTCATGTTTCTTGTGCTCCTTTTGGCCAAAACTTACAAAATTTGCAATTTTCTTTTCCTTTCCTTTGTCATTGATCTTTTTCCATTTCTTGCTCGAACCTTGGGAACCAGATGTTAAGTGAGCACTTTCAAATGTCTCACGCCTTAGTCTCTCCTCTTCTTGCACGCATTGAGCTATAAGCTTATTTAATGCCCACTTATCATTTTGAGTATTATATGAAATCTTAAAAGTAGAGAATTGTGCAGGTAGAGACATCGAAAATGAAATGCACTAATATAGACTCAGACATTTCAAGTTTAAGTGCTTTCAAACTTGTGGCGATATTGAACATTTTCATAATGTACTTCTTGATATTTCATTTGTCGTTATACCGCATAGTTACCAACTTCGAAAAAGTGTGGTAGTCTCGACCTTTTCGTTTGCAACAAAATGGTCTGCTAATTGGCTAAGGAAACTCCTAGCATCTTCTCATTCAGTAATAGAGCCTTTAATTGGTGCCAATATAAAAAGTTTCATGATACTTAAACATATGCGGTTTGATCGTTTCCACTTTTTAAATTCAACCCTATGCTCTATGGTGCTAGCACTAGTCAGGGGTGCATGACTATCATATTTCAATGTATAGTCCAAGTCTATATAATCCAAGATTATGATAATGTACTCTTTCATTCAGCAAAATTAAAATCAGTTAAAGTGGAATGTTATTAAGACTAGCAGTTATTAATTGTATTGAAATAATAAAAGAGAAAACATAATGTAGGCTCATAATTTAATTAATGTCAAATATATATATATATATATATATATATATACGTATAGATAATAAAATATGCAAATAAAGCATATAAATGGGCTCTTTATGAGATATCAAATACAACATTGCATTTTACTCTTTAGACTAAAATGTAATTTGTTAGCGAGTACTCTCTAATATAACTCAAACTTTAATTGGCCATATAATAAGTCTTCTTTTTGTCCGATCCATTATATGCATAATTTGACATTTTATATAAGTTATATATTGGTTTATAACTTATAACAACCTTAATTAACCCACAACATATCTTTCTATAAGCCGATATATTTGTGCACGATTTGAACAAAATAAATTTATTCTATAATTGTAAGCTACCTTGAACATATATTTGATATAAAAGTAATTTTTCTTTGGGTCAATTATTTTTAGCATAGATATACATCTACTAACACAAATATATTAAACCTATCTAAGGTGTTTTCTTTGGGCTAACATAATAGTTCAATTTAATAATACGTATATAGATAGACCCAAAAAGACCTTAGAAACTTTAACCGAACAGATAAACACTTGATCAACCTTAATAGCTTAAAACATTAGACTTATCAATCTATTAGAACATATGACAATCGATTAACACTCAATCGATTTGAAAGCCTACTATATGTAACTTCAAGATCATCAATTGATTTATGATGAGTGTCAATCGATTAGTGTCAATCACCTATCGATCTTGCTAATCAATTATAAACCCTTATGTGTTCAACATCTAACTCATCAATCGATTGTTGATTCATGATCATCGATTGGTAGTCACCAATCGATCACTTAAAAGTTACCAATCAATCACTTAAATTGATTATAAAAAATAATCAAATTAAATAATCAATTTTGTCATCAATTTAAGGTTGTCAATCACTTGATCATCTTGAAGGAATGCTCATTTGTGATAAACTTATTAATAATGATGGTGATCAACAATATTAAGGTCATTTTGCGATGAATTTTACGATGAAAATAAAAAATATTTTTCGTCGTAAAATCATTTAGCGATGAATTTTGCGATGAAAATATTTTCGTTGGTAATAGCTCGTCGTAAAATTTTGTGATGAAAAATTATTTATTCGTTGTAAATTTGACGACGAATATATTTTTCGTCCCAAATTTCATCGCCTAATTTTGCGACAAAAATTATTTTATTCACCAAATTTGGGGACCAAAACATGTTTTCTACGCAAAGTTGGCGACGAAAATACAGTTTTCGTCGCCAAATTTTGGTAACGACTGTTTCGTTGCCAAATTTGCGATGAATTATTCGTCGCCAAATTGGTGAAAAATCTGGTTTTCATCGCCAATATTCCGATAGGCACAGTAAATTTTTGATACATTTGTGACGAATCTGTTTTCGTCGCAAAATTCATCACAAACCATGAAAATTTTTCACAGATTCACTCCATTCCATTCAAATTTGAATCCTATTTACATACAATTCCTCCAATTCATTCTATACTTTACAAAAATCACAACCAATCATCATATCACATCCTATATCACAAACACTCACATATTAACAAATAAACACATCCTAATTAGCAAACAAACAACATATTGTAATGAAACTATTGATATGCAACAAACACATCCTAACATTAACATTCATAATCATACATACAACATCATCTCCAAAGATACAATAAAGTATCAAACTATCCAATACATCCTCCAAACATACAATAAAGTGTCAAAACATCCTCAAAACATCCATCGATAATAAAAAACATATCATCAATAATAAAGTCTTCGAATGACAAGAAACAAAAAGTATCACCGTCCACGACATCAGCCTCGGATAATACTTTCTGCTTCACTCTCTTCTCCATTGAAGCTTCTTTTTCTTTTCCTACATCAGAAAATAAAAAAAATAATATTATTTTGTATAAATTAATTATAATATGTAAAAACTTACCTGATAGTCATCCTTGATTTCAACAACCCTGTTCGAAATAAAATAACAATATTAATCAATAAAAAAATAAAAAATTTACAAATAGAAAAAAATTAAAGCAATACTAATTGTGAGAAAAATCATAATGATACACAACTAGGCTATGAAGAATCGTCGTCATCACCGTCATCACCGGAAATAGGAGGAAGCTGACTCAGAGCGGAGCCTAACTGAAGATGCGCATAATAAAATCCTGTTGTCTGTGCATTTCTCTCATTTCTTCATCTCTTTGCAAAATTATGCCTTTTAAATTAGAGATTTCTTCAGTTAGACTTTCTATCTGTGCCCTCATTGCTGGTGGGGTGGAAGAAGATGTGTCAGCAACTCGATGAGTTCTGTGATGACTTAGGGTTTTTACGATTTAAATCGATTCAATTTTGGGCTTTTATATGAAAATAAATTATGAAATGGATCGATTTGATCTTAATTGTTCTATATTGCTTAATCTGAGGTTTGATTCTAATTTTCATGATTTTATGGCAAATTTTGGCGTTAATTTGATTTTTATTGATTTTAGGGTTAAATCGGATCCGACTCGAGCTAAACCGTGGTCAATTCAAGTCAAATTGCCAAACCGATCAAGCTAACATGGAGGACATGACTCAGATCGAGCCTGATCAAAATTTCAGAATTTTTCAAGAACCCTAAGCTGCCCTAAAGCCTAGATCAAGCACAGACCATCAGATCAAGATCGGACGGCTGTGATTAAGCGATTAATTGAAGTATAAAAGCCATAGCTTAATCGATGAACAGTGCCTCCCGACACTGTTCATCGTCCCCGCGGAAAAACCATCCTGCTCGGCGACGTACGTGAAGGAGCGCCCTCTTCCTCCCAAACCCATTCCATTGTTATCCTTGATCAACAGGGAGTTCAAATTCGGTTCCTTGGGTGAAATCCGGCAGCTGGAGGAGGCTCGACGGCGGGGGTTCTTCCGGCGGCGCCAACTTCGGTTTCTTCGTGCTCCGGCCACCGGCTGTAAATCAGGCGCCGATTTCCATTGGAGGGGTTCTCCAAGGTACGGCGAGCAATCCTAAAGCATCAGAGAGCCAATCGGAGCAAGGAAGAAGCCGGAATCCAGTTTTTGTCAATTCTCAGCCTTGCGCCGGCTCTGTTTCTGTCCGAAGCGGGTTTCTTCGGGCCGCACGGCATCTGGGTAGCAAGGGAAGCACTCCGACGACCAGTTTCAAGCTTCCACGAGATTTAACAACTTGTTTGACACCAAGTTGAGGGAATTCAGTGAAATGGGAAGGAGAGGAAGCGATTGCTGTTTCTGATTTCTGCTTTTCTGATTTTGTCTGTCTGCAATTCCAATTTTCTTCAAGTTTTCGCAATTCCAGAGTTTTGAAACGTTGTGAATTCAGCAATTAGGCTAATACTTAGTCTTTGTTTGGATTTTGATTTGTTTTAGCTTGGTTTTAACTCCCTCAATTGCATTGATTCAAACTGATAATCCGAAACTCACTGTTCCGTGCCATGTTAAACATTGCCCGTGCCATTTTTGTTGTGTTCCATGCCATTCATTAGAATTGCTAGGTTTAGGCTTTCAAGCATTCAAGATTTCTAGGTGTTGTCATTTGTTTGATTTAATTTGCATTTAGGTTAGCTTGGTTTAGGTTTTGACTTAACTGATACAATCATTCATTTAGTTGCATTAGAGTTTAGCTTGTATTAGGGTTTGACAAACTTCAGTTAACAGAGATTTGCACTTTTGAATTCCATAATCGCTTCAGAGCACAACTAGGGTAGGTTGCATTCTTTGACTTCGAGTTGAATTGCATCTTAGGTTTACTTTGATACCTTGGTTAAATAATTTTCATCTTTAGGTTAGTAAGCTTGCATTTTGTTTCACTTGCTTAATTTAAAAATTGCATTTCATTCCAAAATACCAAAACCCCCATTTTTATAGAAAACCCCAAAAATACGACACACCTAAGCTTGAATTAAATAAGTTCTACTAGTCCTTGGAAAAATACGACTCGAGGCCCCTATACTTCATTTGTTTGAATTCATTATGGGTTTTCGATAAAATCTACAAATTTTATCGTGGGTTTTCGATAAATTCTATAAATTCTAATTTGAAGCCCTATCGTGACACAGGATTACAACTAGTTTAGGGCTTTTCAGAGTTGCTTTCTCTTATTCAAAAGATTTGCTCCAAACTAGAAGCTTACCAAGCATTAGCCCTAAAACAAATATCAGCTCATCTTTTTTCTTGAAATCATTTGACTGATTTTTTTTCTCAGTCAACTAATTTGGTCAGCGATAAATAACTATTTCTAAACCATCTGAAATCCTATCTGATTTTGTCAATTTTTTAAATATTAATCGAATTAATTTGTCTACCAATCGACTGATATGACCAATTGAATGATCAGTCGAATTGATTATCTTTTGTTTGCTTTTGAACCAAAATTAATCGACTAATAATCCTAATCAATCGAATCGATTATTTTATGTTCACTTCTGAAATAACACCAATCGACTGATGAACCTAATCAATTGAATCGATTCACTTTTGTTTGGTTTTGATCAAAATCAATCGACTGATATTAAGTAAAATTATAGATCTCTAAATGAACTCCGTTTGCATTAAAGATCGCCTTATTTTGATATCCGAGTCAAAAGTTATGGTCTTTGAAAGTTTCTTCCTCTATCGAAACTTCTCATTGTTTAACATCCGATCAACCTTAACTAGTCAGGACTTCCTCGTTGCTTAACATCAGATCAACCTTGACCTGTTGGGACTTCATCGTTGTCTAGCATCCGATCAACCTTGACCTATCGAAACTTCCTCGTTGCTTGATATTCGATCAACCTTAGCTTGCCGGGACTTCCTCATTGCTTAACATCCGACCAACCTTGAATTGCCAGGACTTTCTAGTCTCGTGTTAACTCTATGTTGGATTTCCAACCACCAAGTGTTCGGTCAACTGTGACTCACTTAGATTTTTCTCTTATTAACTACCTGTTGGATTTTCGATCACCAAGTGTCCAGTCAACCATGACCCTTTTGAACTTTTCATCTCGTGCCAACTCCATATTGGAATTCTAATCGCCAAGTATCTGGTCGACCGTAACCCATATAGACTTTTCATATCTTGTCAAGTATCTATCAATCTAGCTTGACCTACTTGATTTTTCGTTCAACTAACTTAACATATTGATCAACTATCAAGTATCCAGTCAACCTTGACCTATCAAATATTGAAACTCCAACTCGATTCTGTAAGGACCTTGTGAGCTAGAAGGGGGGTTGAATAGCTCTACTTGAACAAGTTTGAACTTTTATCGATGAAGAAATTACTCGCTACACAACCTCTCAACTCAACAATACTAACAAGAAGGATTTACTTGGTATCCGCCTCCTTGTGGCGACTAATCCAAGAGTCTTCACTCAGCTCACTCTTCCACTATGTCTTCTCCTTCTCGGACAAACTCCGAAGGCGGAGAAACCTTCTTACAACAGATTACAAGTTGTATACACACAACTAAGCAACACAAAGAAGAAGAAGTAAAGAGATGTTACACAATGTGATGAGAATGCTTCTTCTTCTTCAAGAGGTTGCTCCAAGCTTTGGGGATGAACACCAACTGGTTTCTTGATCACTAGAGCACAAGCACTTGGAGCATAAATAGTATTGGTGTCTTCTTCCACGAAGAGCTTTCACCATTTAACCACTTCAGTTTTTAAGTCATCAGTTGACTGGTTTTACCATTTTAGTCGACTGATTTGGTCAATTTAAATCCCAATCGACTGACTTTTTCTTATCAGTCGACTATTATACTATCAGTCGACTGATGTAAATGATCAGTCGAATCATTTTACCTTCTGTTTGCTTCCAAAACAGAGATAGTCGACTGATGTCAATATCCAGTTGAGTCTATCAAGGCCAGTCGACTGATGTGGATATTCAATCGAGTCAATTCTCTTCTATTTGCTCTCGAAACAACTTCAGTCGACTGACTTTGAGAATCAGTCGACTGATCACAAAATTTGACTCGACTAGCGTGATTTTCAATCGACTAAGACCGAGTATCAGACGTAATATTTTAGTATCAGTCGATTGGTCCTACCATATCAGTCGACTGACACCAGGGTTGAGTGGCTGAAATAAAGTCTTACCGAGTTCTTTCTTCACTTGATCAAGATTTTGGTCGTCGACCTTCTTGATCTTCATTTGTCTTACATCGTAAAGACTTTTTCGTGCCAAAAGCTCGCTCTTTGACCCTCTTGGACTTTCCTCCATTTGCCTTACGTCCGGTCTTCTCACTCGCAAGGATTTTCTCATGCCAAGAGCTCGCTCCTCGACCCTTTTGGACTTTCCACCACTTGTCTTATCCTATAAGGACTTTCCTGCACACTTGACGCACAAATTAGATTTCTCATCTTGTGCTCTAACGCTTATTGATGTCAAACATCAAAATATAACTTATGGGCATGATTGCAACAACAAATTCAACTCAAAGTTAATCAAGTTGATCAACCTTGACCAGAGGTCGATTGCATCAATAAACATGAGCGTCCAAAGATTTTTTTAATCTCGATGACTATCTTCGAGTTTGAATCACAAACCTCACTCAATCTAATATTAATCAACTTAATCTTCATAATTTCATGATCAACTGCACACACAAATACGATTACATAAAAATATCAATCTTAAATCACACTATTAAATCATCAGAGTTCCGTAGTTAGAACTAACCATATAAAAGGAGCTATTATCGTAGTAATTTCTCCCTTTTTAATATTTGATAATTGATTTAAGTCATGAATAATGGAGGCTATCATAAAACCAAAGCTCTTCTCAACCTTAGTTCCCTCGAGCTATCTTTAAGGTGATCATTTTGTTTTCAGATAAAGGAAGTCAGAACATAAATTTCAATGTTGTTGTTCTTTCATTTCGATCAATCTTGATTTATTAGGGCTTTCTCTTTATCTAACTTAAACACCACAACACAAGTGGTATAATTGTCAAGTTTTGGTTGACATAGTTCTAAATTCTAAATTCTAAATATATCATGGTCATATTAAAAATTGATAGGGATATCCAAATCTCAAAAACCTTAAAAATATTAGATTACTCTTTCTATCTTCCATCTTGCATAACCTTAGCTAAATACTAGATTGGACATCACCTACTTTATTTATTTATTTATTTTTTAATAATTTAAATATTCAATTCTAGTCTTAACTATCAAAATAAAAATAAACTGAGAAGTAATTCAATATTATAATTTTTAAATTTTTTAAAAATATAATGTATGCTGAATGAGATTTGAACTCTCATTATTTAAAATTTTCGTCTTACTTTTTATTAGAAAAATGATACGCTACATGAAAAATATAGTATGAAATTCAACATGATACATTCAACTGCATGGATGTGGATCCCATTGCATGGATGTGAGACCCATTACATGAATGTGTCATGTTGAATTTTATACTATATTTTTCATATAGTGTATCATTGTGCATCATAATCCGAAAGATACAATTGGACCTAACATAGCATATGGATCATGTCGAGCATAGCCTGTTAGTCGTGCCACAAATGGTCTGACCCATATGATTTATCTACACTAGCCCAGTGTTCATCTTTTTAGTGCTCAGTAGAAAAGGGCATTATTTGCAAACGAATAAATCGAGAAGGACCTAATTGCAAAAGAGCGCATTTCTTGCACAGTCGGTTGCGAGCCTTCTTCCTCTTCCGACGCTCGCAGAGGAACCCTAGCAACCGATACACGATCGAGAGAACGCCATGAGTCGCGGAACTGGAGCCGGCTACGATCGCCACATTACCATCTTCTCCCCCGAAGGCCGTCTATACCAAGTCGGTAAGCCCTAGGTTCCTTGATTCCTACGCAGTGAAATATTTCATCTTTAGGTATCCCCGGTGTGGATCATGCACGAGGCATTGTTGTCCGATAGGAAACGTCCAATCTAGGTTTGAGTTTAGCTCTAAGTGGTGTTTTCTTTGATTCGGGCAGAATATGCGTTTAAGGCCGTCAAGGCGTCCGGGATCACGTCGATCGGAGTACGTGGAAAGGATTCGGTGTGCGTTGTCACCCAGAAGAAGGTTCCTGTGAGTATAACTTCTCCATGCTACTTTAATATCATTCTAAGACGCGCTCTACCTTTTCATTTTTCTATTTTATTTTGTTTTATTTTTCTTTGGGGCGTGGAATGCTTTTCATGTTGATTGTGTGACCTAGTATTTCTGGTGGAAATATTGATGCAGGACAAGCTCTTGGACCAGACTAGTGTCACACATCTCTTCTCCATTACAAAGTACCTTGGACTCTTAGCCACGGGGATGACAGGTTGTTCATCTGTATTCCTCCTAGAATTATGGCCTTAACAGTTCTGACTTGTTGATGCTCTCAATCACTGGGGATAGTAAGGTAGTTGATATTTATAAAATTATGTGTGTAACCTCATGCAACATCTTTGTTTGCTGCCTCATCTCAAATCAATAGCGCACGTAGATGTATTTATTTATCCACCATATTGCCTATGCAATGTATGGCTACTATCCTTGTTCATAATTTTCTGGAAAGTTTTTTTTTTTTGGTTTTTGACAATTTTGTGTTGAATTATCTCGGATGCAACATTGCGTATTAGGACAGATGCATCTTTGGATTTGTGATAGAATACCAAAGCGTCACAAGAAATGTTAAACCATATTTTTTGTGCTGAATATTAAAATGCATATATGATATATATATTCAGCATGATTAACTTTTAGTCTTTTACCACTTCTTTTGTAGCTGATGCAAGATCCTTGGTCCAACAAGCGAGGAATGAAGCAGCAGAATTTCGTTTCAAATGGGGATATGAGATGCCTGTAGATGTATTGTCCAAATGGTACAAACATGCTCTCCCTACTTGTAGACTTGTATGGTGTTAATCATTGTACATTACCGGTTTATGCATGTAAACAAATGCACTAATTTTGTCCAATTAAACTTGCTTAAAGACTATATTAGTTTTTTCCATTTCGTGTTACCTGCTAGACACCCAATTCCAAACTCGTATCAATTCGAAGGCTGTAACTCCCAGTTTTTGAAATATTGCTGTTAGGATATTGTGATTGCTAGCTCTTTTGCTTCCATGATGCCAATTTGTTGTTTCTATATTTTCTGTCATAGGTTAATGCTCAGTTTCTATGGAGAACTAAATGCGCTAATTTTACGAAACTGTCAAGATTAGGAAAATTGGCTTTCTATTCTTGCCCAATAGTGGAATTTACTATCAAGACATTGATATTTGATCAACCAAAGTATGTTCTGAAGATCTTCTTTTCTTGTTGAGCAATGGCCGGTCCATTTTGACTTCTACTGGATTTAGATTTCAAGAGACCTTCCATTCGGAATTTGATCTTGTGACTTACTTGAGCGATATTGACCATACTCCAACTATTTAAACTTCTGATGTGTAGCAGGTCAATAGCATGTTCATTAAGATTTATAGATAACTACGTTTGCATTCGGAATACACTTTTTTCTTCTCTTTTAGTAGCTTAATATTCTGTCTAACATGAATGTCCAGGGTAGCAGATAAATCGCAGATATATACCCAGCATGCCTATATGAGGCCTCTTGGAATAGGTTAGATTCTTCTTGATACCTTTAAGATTACGAAATTCCTAGAAGAATGGAAGTAGGTGGAGCCTTCTTCTTGATTTAAATTTCCTCTGTCTGTCTCGCATACTATGCTGTATCATTGAAGTTGCAATGATCTTGGGTATTGATGAGGAGAAGGGACCCCAACTCTTCAAATGTGATCCAGCTGGCCATTTCTTTGGGCACAAGGTACACGGAATCTGAAATACATTTGTTTTACTTGCCTTTATGTCTTAGTAATCACAACTATAGTATATGGAACATAATCCGGAAGATAATAAATGGAACCATGCTATTGCTGAAGAATCCAATTGAGCTGTATAAGTGATTGTTACTAAGGTAAATATAAATATGGCTAGTTCTAGTTTTCTTTCGTGATATCTATTACTATTTTATGGTTTCTTTTAATCAGTAGTTAGAAAAGCTAAGCATATAACTCAACCTCAATTACTAGGGAAGATAAAAATAAACTGGTGCACTTGCTAAGTAGGTTATCCATTTAAGTCTATACAATGAGTATGTGTTACCTGCATTCTAATTTATGGTGGCAAAAAGGTGATTACACTCACCCTAAGCGGTGCAATGTTGCCAGCCCCACAACTAGATACAAGTAGGTAAATCAGGTACCGAACAGGCCCATAGGTGGGAGGGTATTTCGCAGTTGCCACGATTCGACCCTTGTTGTATGGTGGCCATTCTAACATATGCAACTGGCTTGGCTACGCCTTGGGGGCATACCTTCATTCCAATTTATGTTCTTATTGATGATTGATAATATGTTCTTCAGTCAACTGTCAACTGTTTAATTTTACTGCTAGTTCTATGTTCCTTTTTTCCTGACTCTTGAGGTACTAACTATTGAGTTGCCATCACCATAATTGTTAATAATAGATGTTATTGTTATTATCCCTTTTCAAACTATCATGATAATGATTCCTTAAATTATAGAGTCGAATAATATGGGAAGTTGCAAGTTAACAGAGTTCCTAGGCTGAGTGCTGTAACCTTGGGTTAATCACTTTGGGCAGGCTGGTAGTTGGACTTATCAATGATAGGTTAGTTCTTAGAAAAAGATTAAATTCTAAGCACAGTGAGGTGTCTGGAAAACATTGCCTTTGTGATGACAGAGCATCATCTGGTCCTGGACACCATCAATTATGACCAAATATAAAGTATGCGTTAGAGTGTAGGTTTTGATGTGGATGGAAGCCTTAATTTGCTCATTCCTAATTAGTTTCGCACAAAGAGTTGTGAGCCAATGGAAGAGTTGTGGCTTCCTAATTGTATTTTGGACCAGTGATTTAGTCTAAAGTTAGTTGGTTCTCACATCTGGGTGGGTTTTGATACTCCAATATACAACAACTCTATATGTAGTATAAGGGGAAGTCTCCTTGTCAAAACATTTGCTCAGCTGGATATGGTATTTCTTGCCCAATGCAAAATAACGCGTATGCACCAAATGGAGCTTTTATCTTAAAAGTAAAGTGTATTAAGTTTTTTTTACCTCTTATATCTTTTAGTTCCATCCATTATTGCTACACATTGTTGCCCAATTACAAATTATGATTCATCAATCAGTTGGTATGACTAGTTTGGAGTATGCTTTGGCTTGTAAATGCAGCTGTAGCTTACTGATTTTTTATACTCTTTCACCATTTTGATTCCAGGCAACAAGTGCTGGCCTGAAAGAACAAGAAGCGATCAACTTCTTGGAAAAGAAAATGAAGAATGATCCTGTATTCTCATACGAGGAAACAGTACAGGTATGCCTGTAAGATATATTGTTGTTAGTATCATATAACACTTAGTTCATATAACTCTCATTCTCCTTTTATGTAGGATTGCACGAATATTCTCTTGCTTAACAAGTTACTTTCTCACTTAACAAGCTTAGAACTAGTTAGCAAGTCTATTCTTCTGAAATTACTGCTTATGTATTATAAGGATAAAAATAATTTATTTGTTTCGATAATCCTACCCTGTTCTCTCATAATTTTTGGCATGCATAGTACTCTAGTTAATTAGTAACCTTATGCTCAACCCTTTTCTCATTCAATGATTGGTTATCGCTGGCTAAAATATTTGTGAAGTGATGTTTTCTTGACGTAATTTTTTTTGTAGACTGCAATATCTGCTTTGCAATCAGTTCTGCAAGAGGATTTCAAAGCTACAGAGATAGAGGTAATCTCTTATTTTAGTCATGAGACTGGATTTTCTCATCCTTCCGTTTGCATGTTGTGATTATAAATGCTTATTTCCTAGGTGGGAGTCGTGAGGACAGAAGATCCAGCATTTAGAGTGTTATCGACAGAGGAGATCGACGAACATCTAACAGCAATCAGTGAACGTGATTGATGGAAACTCAATAGTTCCACACCGTGACTCAGTTTCATTCCTCGTTTTAAACTTTTGGCACAGTATGCATAATGAATTAGTTTCTCTATCCTCGAAACTCCAATGTATTTCTATGATCAGACGAGTTTAAAATCCTTTGTTCCAGGATCTTCTGTGGATTTGATTACAACTTTACATCTTTTTTGTAAAAACGTTTATGTCGTGCCCTTTTAGTGTGATTGAGCTTTGCCAGTGTCACGGTTGTTATCTCATACATTTAACTATAAATTGAAATTTAACATCGGTTAAATGGCATTTTGACTGTATATAATCTCTCATAGATATCATTAGTTTGACTAAAATTAGATTAATTATATTTAGTTTAAGTTATATCATTTTAACCATGAGCATGACGTTCGACTAATTAATATATTAGACAACTGAACCAACGATCCGGTCCAGCTTAATTTATGAGCATGAAGTTCAACTAATCGGGCTTAAAACCCGGTCCACTTTAATTTGGACGACTATGAGCAGGTTCAACTCATTGACCTACTAGACCACTGGACTGATGAATTATTTGTTGCGAGTATTTTTTGATTTAGTTTGATCATCGATAAAAAATTTCTATGATGATTACCTTTAAGATTAATCGGCATAAATTGAATATCTGATGTCAATAAAAAATAGTTTGGCTCATTTTGCCGCAAGAGTTTAGTATGATAGTAAAAGACATGGTGCATTTTCAAACAATCAAGATTCAATTCTCATACAAGGTACACTTACGATGTTTGAACTACTGGTAATGTTGTGTCGCTACATCAAGAGCCATCATGATTTTTGAATTTTCTTAGTGGATAAAATACGAGGTTGAATCATCCATTCTGAGATTAGTTAATTTGTAAGAATTAGATACTCAATTATATAAAAAAAATGGTCCGATCCATTTTGCCCATCGGGCTATGGTGTAGGGGTAAGTACATCTTAGGGCTCTCTATGCACCTTGGATTCAAAACTTGAAGAGGGTAAGAAATTTATCACTTGCGTTCAAACCATTGAGATTGCTTGTCCATTGTGTGGACTGTCATTTGTACTTCTAGATTTACTTTGATGATCGATAAAATTTTTTATGGAGTTGAGTCGGTCACCTCTAAGATTAATTAAATCACAAAAAGCTAAATACTTGATTATAAAAAAAGACACAAAAGCTAAATACTTGATTATAAAAAAGACTGTAAAACTTAAATATCTGAATTATAAAAAAAATTAATTATTTTTTATATTTCAAGTATCTAATTTTTATTATCCAATTAATTTAAATGGTGATTCATTCGATTTCATATAAATTTTTTATTGATTATTAAGATAAATTAAAAAATATAGACAGATCCTGACGGATTACTCAGACATCAAAGTTTTTCATACTCCCAGTTACCTTATTATCCAATTAATAGTCCGGTCCATTTTAATTTGTATAACTATGAGCATGCGGTTCGATTAATCAACCTAGTGGTTCATGATCCGGTTCGGTTTAATTTTTACAACTATGTGTCTGACAATTCGATCAACTATATTTAATAGAAGTCCCTTATCATTTTAGTTTGTTCTTGCCGATCGGAAGCCAAGCACAAGGTCAAGGAGCGAGCGCCGGCATGGGAGGGGAGAGGAGCGGCGGCGGAGAGGCCGGCCCTAGCTTCCGGCCGGCTACGGAAGGGTTGCAGGAGAGGCGGTTCCCTCCGGCGGCGCAGCCGGAGATCATGCGCGCTGCCGAGAAGGACGACAACTACGCCGCGTACGTTCATGATGCCTGCCGGGACGCCTTCCGACATCTCTTCGGTCATATTTCGCCTCCTCCTCTCATTATGGTTCGATTTGCTCATCATATAGCCTATCGATGCTCATTTGTGTGGTTGTTACTGTGTAGGCACGAGGGTTGCTGTTGCATATCAAAGCGAGGTAGGCCTCGTTACTAAAAGATAGTTCTTTTGTTCTTCTCCTAAGCTTGATGTGCTTATGTCGCTATTAGTCAATTGATTCGTAACAGGTAGTGAGCAATGCCCTTTAAGTAGTGTGAATCGAGTGAATGATTTTCATATGATTCAACTTCGCTTCCTCTATTATTTACGATTGTGTCATTTTTAGAGAAAAATAAGCGTTACCAAAATGTATCTGATCGTTTTACAATCGTGCAGTCTGCTAAACACCTTAAATGCTCAAGCCAACTTGAAGTAATCGAGTTATATTATTATTGAGTTGGTTCTAGTGTTGAAGAAATAGTATCAGTGATCAACATATGATTGTATGGAGCAACAAACCCCTCTTTCTTATTCTCAGGATACTGATACGAGGCTTGAATCCATCATTGAACTACATGATTAAGTGTTTGTTTGGAAGATAACATTGTATTATTTTCGTTTTTACATTATTTAACACAATAATAGAAACACTGCTCTTTTACAATTGGTTATGTTAAATATCGAGTTGCTTGTATTTGCTCAATATTCTGCAGATAAAGCTATTAGGGCAGACACTTTACTACCTATTGACAACTGGTTCTGGACAGCAGACGTTGGGAGAAGAATACTGTGATATTTGCCAGGTTAATAATTTCTTTGATACATTAGATGCTATTTTGTTTTGGATTGTTTGGTACATTGTTGATATCTATATCAATACTTGGCTGATTTCCTTGAGGTCCTTGTCACTTTGTGACCTTGCGTACACTTATTAGTCATTACTCATGTTAAAGAGAGTAGAAGGTGAGAAGGAGAGAAAAAATTCCACTGCTCCACCCTACATCTCCAATCGAGGATTCTCATAATATCCTTAAATACTAAGAGGTCCTCACCTAAGTGCTTTGTTATTTGTTGTTGGATTGGGATCACTCTTGGACTTTAACATGGTATCCGAGTTAGTCCTTCACTTCTAATGATGTTGAGCTTGAGGGGGCATGCTACAGAGAGCAGGAAGTTAGAATGAGAGGATAAACTCTAACTTCAGTCCTACATCTATGAATAAGAATTCTTATAGTATGGCTAAATATTGGTGGACCCCTACCTAAGTGCCTAGCATTTGGATTGGATTGTGCTCCCTCTTGAGCTCTAACAACTTGGCATTCAAATGCTTATGCAAAATGCCATTTAGTAGCATTACAATGGATGTTTTCCTAAACTTATTTGCTTTTTGCAAATGGCAAGGTTGCAAGTTCTTATGGTTTGCCTCCTACACCAGCTAGAAGGATGCTTTTTATAATCTACCAGACTGCAATTCCTTATCTTGCAGAAAGAATCAGGTGTCTTGATATTCTCTTCTATTGCATTTGCTCATTAGTCTCGTCAGCTACTTATCTCACTGATGAAAACTATCTTACAGCTCAAGGATGACTGCTCGTGGTATTATTTTGGCAGAATTGAACTCGAATGAGCTTTTTGGGAACAACAATCCAAGGAACCAAGCTCATGGTTTTGATGTGCCCAGGAGTTCTTCTTTGACAAGTACACATGCATCCATTTTATCAAAGTTGAGACAAAATATCCATGGCCTATGGTTATGGGTGCTTGGGAAATGGCCGCTGGTATATCAATAATTTATCCTAAGAATCTGCTGTATCTCTATTGATTTCTGTTCTTTCAGAAGCAAAATTTTCTAAAATGTTACATTTTATGCTGCTATGGTTCTTGTTGGTTGAAGGATTCAGCACTTAATTAAAAAAAAATCATATTAATTGTACATTCTTGCTCTTAGGTGCTTCCTCTTGCCCATGAGATTTTACAGTTGGCTCTTCGAACCAATCTAATGTTCTTTTATTTTGAAGGTAATTATATATTATAAACTGATTACATCTTAGTATCACTCTTTTATCTCAATATATGTGACAGGTATAGTCATTTTCTAATTTAGTTGCGGACCCTTTTCCTTTGTTTCTAGGGCTTATTTTTTTTGCAAATTTTTTCTTCAGGTTTGTATTATCATGTGTCAAAACGAGCATCAGGTATCCGCTATGTATTTATTGGGAAGCCATCAAACCAAAGGCCTGGGTATGGAACCATCATAGCTCAGCACTTTTCTATTTTTTTCTTCTTTGTGTTTTGTTCTCTTTGATATGTAGTTGACCTTCTGTGTAATTGTAATTTTTTGTTTTTTATTTGGACCATACTATACTTTCCTGCTCTCTACAGGTATCAAATTTTGGGTGTATTCCTTCTAATCCAATTATGCATTCTTGGAGCTGAACGACTACGAAGAAGTAATTTGTCTTCGATAACAAGTTCTGTTCATCATCCATCACCAAGAACCCATGGATCATTCTCAGGTAAACTTCAGATTAGTTTGTCTGAAAAGTCATCTGACCAAAACCATCTTGGCTTTACCCTTTTCTCTTTTTGTTTGTTCTTGTGTGTTTCTTGTTTTGATTTTTTATTCTTGCAAGGTATGGCATTGTCTGTTACAGTGCAGAATCATAAAGGGCTCAATTAACAGGAGGGAAAAAAGGTTGATGTATCATATTTTATGCCTGAACTCCATGGAGTTAAAAGTTCAGGGGCATATGAGGAAGTGATTCTTCTGTATTTAACATATTCAACATCTTCTAGTTTGGAGATGGTCTCATTCCTCTTGATTAGATTATAGAATCAACAAAATCTGTAAGCTTTAGTTTCCAAATTCCAAATGGAAATTGCCAATGATTGGACAAATCAGTACAAATATAGCAAGAAAATGGGACTTGAATAAGGTCATACACCTGCTTTGATCATTAATGTAGTGTGTCGAGAGGGACTACTATGAATGTATGAGCATTTATGATCAGAAAATCTCTACAGGAATCACACAACTACTTTCGTTTTGCTCGTGAACATCATGTTGAATGTTTACCTATTGAAATTTGTTCTGCATATTGAATTTCCATTTAGTTCATTCATGGGATCAAAAAGATTTTTGAGATGCAAATTTTATCTTTTAACGCATCTTTTCCTACAAAGATTTTCGGCCTACCAATAACAAACTTAAGAAATAGCATTTATAGTAGGTATAGAGGCCTCTGCAAACCTAACTGACTAGACACAAATGTAAGCTAGAGAGCAGTGTATCAAAATATTAGAACATGATAGATACTTGTTCATGTAATTCTATTTTGATGAAATATTTTAACCAATATCACTGTAGTTAACTAAACCATCTTGACCAAAAAAATTATGTTTAGATTCTTCAAAAAAAAAAAAAAACTATATACTGATGAATTATCACACCTCTAAGGTGTTAATTTTTTTTCTCCTTTTATTCTCTTGCAATATTGTCATTATTTCAGCTTCGTACTGGGTTATTCTGCTAGTACTTTAAGGAATGCCTTATCTCGCAACTAATTGATTAGATAGGCTAGTTTTGTAGTTCAATTGGGCTAAACTTCTTAACTATTCGTCTGTGCAACTGTGCATCACCATTTAATTCATGGATTGATGATTGCAGGTAGAGATTTGCCTGTTCTGAATGAAGATGGCAATCTGATCCCTGATATTGACGCTAGCAAAGGAAGTTCTATCACTGATTCTTTTTCTCATTCAGAGGTATTTTTGTTAAATACAATTTAATTGAATTAATAAAAAAAAGACTTGTGGGTTTTTTGTGGTTAACAACATTTGTGCACACTGGTTGCACCTTCTAAGGAATGGAAATAAGAGATATTAATGTTCTTGTTTTCTTTTTTCAGCCTCAATCATCAGGTGGCATAAGTAAATGCACCCTCTGCCTCAGTTCACGCCAACATCCTACAGCAACACCCTGTGGTCATGTCTTCTGCTGGTATTGCACTAATTTTTTCTGGTTCTGATTTCTATGGCAGGGCATAGCTGATTCAAACTTCCTAATGATAGTTTCCGTCTAGGATAGCATTTGAACCAGATGGAGATATATTACGATGTTCAGCAAAACTTTTAGTTAACCGTTCTTTTGTTGTTTTATACCCCGCACACCCCCTTGCTTTTTTTTGTCTAATGGCCTGGTTCTTGGAAAGGCCTTCCAAAGGTCTTATGGTCGTTTTGTTTTTCTGTGTACTGCATGTGAACATGATTCCTTGATCTTAGTTTTCTTGTTTGCAAACTTATATCATCTCTGATGAAAGAACATCTCTTTTTTACTGGTTTCAGTCATGTTTCATGGCTGTCTCCAACGATCAATAATCAGTCTCCACTGTTAGCTTCAAGTAGAATTATATCTTCATTTACTCTAAAATTATATATTTTGATGCTTGATAAGCAGGTGGTTCACATTGCTCTATATCAATTGTAGGAATTGCATAATGGAATGGTGCAATGAAAAGCTTGAATGCCCTCTCTGTCGCACTTCGATAACTCACTCAAGCCTAGTTTGCTTGTATCATTCTGACTTTTAAGAGCATCAACTTAACATACTACGAACAGCAGGAAAGATAGAATTGAATATTGCATGTAGAAGCTGGCACTGGGCAACAATTGGAACAAGGCAGGTCAGTCACCATTTCAGAGATATCCAGATGTTTTGTAAGTTTGACTTAAAATCAGATAAATACAGGATGGTTCCGCTTATGATTCTATGTAGCTATCAAATTGACAAGATTAGTGCGGTGCCGATTACAATTTTCTACATGCACGTTCCAAATTCTGGATTCACTTGTCCACAATAATAGGAGAATAGTGTTGTAATATAACATTTGACAAACAGCAGCTAGTGCTCTCATTCTATAGGTACATCAATGATTGCATCATTGGCCCTTGTATTAAATTGGTGTAGTATTCCTTTTCCATTTTATGATAAGATTCAATGAGCATTGGTTTGTTTGGTTCATAGGAATAATTACTCCATTCTTTTTGAATTCCTAGGAAATGTTTCTATGTTCGGTTGAAAAATAAAATTAGAAAAGTGATTTTCATTGAGCAATTATTCCTTATCATTCTTGTTAGTCATGTTCTATTCTATTCTAGGAATAATGGTTCCTCTTCTATTTTATTGTTCAAAAAATATTTAGTCTTGTTCTCTTCAATTCTCTAAAGAATATTATGAGCAAATAAAGTAGGTTGGGTGACGCCGTAAATCAGACTAATTGGGTGGACTTGATGGGTCAAGAAGTTTGAACAATTATAAACACTGATCAAGTTTTGGTGCAAGGGTTGGATCAGCAGGGATGCTGTTAGAAGGCTTAGGGGCTTTGATGGCTATGCATTTTCTGGGTTCTATATTCTATGAATTTTATGTTATATTGGATGCTATGTAGACCCGACCACGGTTCAGAACCGTCGGTTTGACGGTTCGGAACCGCCGGTTCGACAGTTCATGACAGGTCGACCCTTAACCTTAACCGCCCAAGACGGTTACGGTTCACGATTCGGAACCACCGGTTCACGGTTCGATTCACGGTTCGACGGTTCGCGACGGTTCGAGATTATTATATTAAAAATTTAAAATTTAAAATTTATATAAAAAAGTATTAAAAAAAAAAGCGAAAAGTCGATGTAGTTTAGTGGTGTATATTCCATGATCGGTGAGAATTATGTTCGTTCCCATTAATAGCGTGTAAAAATGGATTTGAATTAAATAAAGTATATATATAATTATATTAATTTTATAAACAAAAGGTGTTATAGAACAATGGTGTGCTTGTAAACTTGTCTCCCGGAGTGTTTAGGTTCGATCCCCAGCTCTTGCAATCGGCAGGTGTTGATTTTTGAAAAAAAAATAAAAAAATTCAAAAAAACCCAAATCGGCGGTTAATCGGCTGAACCGCCGGTTCAAGATGCCTTGAACCTTAACCGGCCCGGCAGCCTGCCGGGCCGGTTACGGTTTGGCCCGGCTAATCGGGTCAACGGGCCGGGTCCGGGTTTGACCCGGTCCGGGTCTGGGTCCGGGCTGGACCCGGCCCGTGGGCAGGTCTAATGCTATGTATTTTATGTTGCTATTGCTCTAGTTTGTTATGTGGATTTCATGGTTAATTGTGTTATATTTGATCTAGTTCTTTATCATCTAATTGATGCTTATATCTTGTTAATTGTTAATACTTGTGTTGTTATTAGCTTGTTATAACTGTCAGCCCTCTCCTATTTGATGTTTTCAAAGGGGGAGTGTGAGTGTGTATATATATATATAATGATTTCATAAGTTATAGGTTTTTTTGAATGATTTTACACAAGTTGATACTTTTTGGATGCATGTGGATACATTTTGGCTATTGCTTGCTTTTACTTATGAATTATTATTTTATAAAATTTTCTTTTAAATTTAAAAATACTTTACGATCATAAAAAACATCTGACGCTCTCTTCCATTTTAATTATTCTATTTGTATTCTATGTAAGATATCTCTTTTAATCTCTTTATTCTTTTATAGAAATCATCTGTAACTCATTATCTTTTATTTTAATAATTATCTCATTATGTTTAATATTATTAAATTTAAATTTTCTATATTTTGTCTTTGCTCTGCTAAATTTACAAAATTTCACTTCTAGTGTTTTCCGCTAATATTCGAGTTTAATATTTACTTGTCATATGTCTCGTCAATCAAAATAATATTATATGCAAATAACATGTACTGATACCATATTTTAGATGTATTTAGTGAGTTTGTCTATCATTAGTGTAAAAAAATGGGGACTTAGAGTTGATTCTTGATGTAAACTTATCTTTATAGGGAACATTTTGATTAATCCACTTGAAGTCTTCATTCTTGTTATTTCATTTTCATATATATCCTTAATTAATTCAATATACATTATGTTAATACTTTTTTCTAAAATTTTCTATATAATTTCTCTTGAGACTTTATCATAAGTTTTTGTAGGTTGATGAATATTGTATGTAAGTTTTGCTTTTATTCTTAATATAAATGCATAACTTTTATTGTCAACCTTTCAAATATAAAATCAAATTGATTTTTAAACATCGTGGTCTCCTTTCATAGTCCTTTTTTATTGTTCTTTTTCAAGATTTCATAGTATGACTCATTAGTTTATTACCCCTATAGTTGGTATATTTTTGCATATCTTCTTTATTTTATATAAGAGACTTAAAGTACTTACTCTCCATTGATTGAGAATTTTTTTAGTTTTTAATATCAAGTAAAATAACTTTGTAAGTCATTCAATATCTTATTTTGCTAGACACTTTTATACCTTTATCGAAATATCATTTGGTCTAACTACTTTTCTATTTTACATTTCATTTAAAGTTTATTATACTTCTAAAGTTTGAATTCTATAATAAAAATTTAAATTTCTATACTGATCGTTTGACTTATTTAATTACTTAAATTAAGTTGGTTATCTAAATCTTCATTAAAAAATTAATAAAAATATCTATTCTATTGCTCTTTTATTTCTTTATCATTTACTAATATCTTATTTCATTTATTTTTAATACATCTTATTTGAATAAGATCTCTTATCTTCCTATCTATCACTTTAGCTATTCAATAAATATTTTCTCTCTTTTTTTTGTCTAATTTTTGATATAAATATTCAAAAGTTCATTTTTAACTCTATTCAATTTTTTATATAAATATTCAAAAGTTCATTTTTAACTCTATTCACTATTTTTTGGTTGTTGTATATTTTTTAAATTTTTTTTTTCATTTTTACAAGTATATAATACATTATAAGCTCTTTGTTTTTCTTTTACTTTTTCTTGTATTTTCTCATTCCACTGTCAAGATTTTTTACTTGGTGCACGTTCCTTTACTCACCGAGTACACTCTTGATTATTATTTTTAACTTTGATATTATCTTATATTATGTCGTATTCGAGTCGTCATATATTTCTCCTAATACTTGTATTCCTATCCTCTTCTTAAATATATTTTGTTTCTCATCTTTTAACTTCCACTACTTAATTCTAAGAGTCGTGCATATTTTTCTTCTTTTGATACTGACGCATGTCCAACACTACTAATTTGTGTTGGGCAGTTAAGTTTTTTTAAGGATGATTTTGTAATTTTTATAAAAATTTTTATCCTTCTTAACTATAAAAAAAGTCAATTTATGATTTATTATTTCCACTTTTGAATATGACTAAATATACTTCTCTTTTCTTAAAAAATATATTAGCTAATATAAAATTATATGTCATCGTAAAATTTAATATAGTTTCTCTTTTTCATTTCTTGTTCCAAACTCATAACCCCCATACACTATATTATATTCTTTATTTTTTACTCCTATATGGCTATTTAAATCTACTACTATTAAAATCATTTCGGTTGGTAGAATATTTTATAATACCTCATCTAGGTCCTTTCAAAAATATAGATTTAATGTGTTCATCTAATCCTAGTGGAGATGTATATATGTTAATTACATTAATAGTTTCTTTCTACCATTATATTGAGAGTTATAATTCTATCTTTTTTTTTCCTAACTATTCTTATTACTTCATCTTATAGTGAATTATCGACAATAATACTTATTCTATTTCTTATTTTATTCCTTTCTATATATCATAACTTAAAACTCGAATTCTCTATTATTTTTGCTTTCTCTCCAACCCATTTTATTTCTTATACATACAAAATATTAATTCTTCTCTTAATCATCATATTTAATACTTTCATTATTTTACTAGTGAGTATTTTTAGATTTCATATTCTAAATCTTAGACAATTAAATTTTTTATAATATTTATTTTTACTCAACCTATCATATGAGAATTTTTATATATTTAACACTACACCCGAGTTCTCCTAAAGACATTCCCAAGACGTTATAGTCAGATCTTATAATGCATTCATTATGGGAAATATCTTAACATTAATACAATAGTTTGATGGATCCATTCATAAAATATTTACTTGTAAATCCACGCTGATTGACAACCTAACATGCAACCTTTGGTCTTTTTCAATTGTTCCTCGGGGAAATGGTGCCGCGGTAGGACATCCAAGTTGTTACCCAGACACTTGCGATTCGATCTCCAGCTACGACGTATTTGTGATTCGAACACCCAGGCAATGATGCCGCGGTAGGACATCTGGATTGACCGCTGAGTGTACTTCCCAATTTATCCTGATGGTCGATGGGAAACTTCCGTAGGACCGGACCGATCACCCCAGAGATAGTCAATAAGACTAACTGAAATTTATCATTTTTTAAATCCTTTTTCAATCAAACTTGGGACCGACTTTTATATAACAAAAGTAATGTCATTCCCAAGACATTACTTTTTATCCCATTTTGCAGTGAAGATTGTCATTGTTTCTAAGTTCTAGTTTGTATTCATTTTACATTTTATTTCCCCAATTATGAGACAACAGTTTAAGATATTTTATATTGTCTAATTCATACAATTTCATATAACAATAATAATCAAGTTTTATACCATTGTATGGAGTCCACTATATAAATCTTTTTACGTTATTGAATTCAATCTTCTATTATATCATCATTTATATTTAAATAATTTTTTAAAATTTTTTATTTTTCACTTTTTTATCTGATATACACATTTATCATAGTTTTACATTCTCTAATTAGAGTATTTATTGATCATCTACATAACTGTAACTTCTTAAACGTATCTCTCATAATTTTTCTTCAATAGATGAAATCTTGATTTTTTTAAATATTTTTTATTTTTTATTTGATCCATTTTGTATGTCAATCTATCCACTTTAACATCCTTATCTTTACAATTTAAATTTTCTATGTTCGAGTCGTAGTCAAACATTCAATTTCATATAACATCATACAATTTCATAATTTTTATAAATGAGTCATTTACGACACACTATCATAATGTTTTGGTTTGCAATGTATAGGCCGGCCACCCCAGGGATTGAGTCCATAAAATTGATTAGGATTTATCATTTTTTTTGGTTTGCAATGTATAATGTTTCCTAATAGATGAATATATAATATTGTAACGTATAAATGTGTTTTTTTAATTTATATTTTTAAAATTTATTATTATTATTAAAAATATATATTTAAATAGAAATAATGATATAATAAAATAATTGATGTTCATCATTAATCCCCTAGTTAGATGAAAATAGATAAATTAAATACCGAATGATCCTTCAAAGATGTTATATAATAGTTTTGAGACATAGCTGAGTTGGTTACGACGGAAAGAACATATTTATAGAAGAGGACAAGAATTAGAATCTTGACGAAACCAATATAATATTCTATTCCACCGTGATTAACGGTAGTTTCTCAATTTACTTTCTCATAGATGATCATAAGACTGATCGTATAATATCCTCTTTCATCGTGATTAACTATAGTTTCTCAATTTACTTTCTCGTAGATGATCATGAGACTATGGGTGGATTCTAACTTTTGTAGAAAAAAGATGGGATATAATAGAATAAAGACATAATAGAGTAACTCTCAGTAGCTTAGGGAAGGCAAATTCTATAATCGGACAAGGAATCGAACTGAGAGGGCCCACTTTATTTATTCTCCTTTCTACAGCCGCCCAACGCCACCGCCTCCTACTCGCCGCCGATGGGGTCAGCTGCGCCGCGGTAAGCCGGTGATCTGATGTCCCATCAGTTCTACTACCTTCCCTGCCGCTTTAACCCTAACGAAACCCCAGTAATCCATCCCTTCCTCTTCTCGCTCCCAGAAGCCGATTAGGGTTTCTTCCTCCCGTGACTGAATCCGTGTTGTCCGCTAGCAGCCGATGTCGAAGAAGGTGATTACGAGGGAGGAATGGGAGAGGAAGCTCGAGGATGTGAAGATCAGGAAGGAGGACATGAATAAGCTCGTCATGAACTTTCTCGTTACAGAAGGCTATGTGGACGCCGCCGAGAAGTTCCGCATTGAATCCGGCACCGAGCGTATCCTGTCACTTTTACTTCAAAAAGTTGTTTTTTTTTCCCTTGTTTTGTCTTGTGCTTGTTCTGTGCTTTCCTTTGTTCTGTTCGTAGTTGTCAATCGTGTGATTGTGTTTCCTTATGAGCGATTAGCCGACGTTGACCTCGCCACAATAACTGATCGCATGGCTGTGAAGCAGGCCTTGCAATCTGGCAACGTCGAGGATGCTATCGAGAAAGTTAATGATTTGAACCCTACGGTAAGACCAAATTTTGTCACTGCGTTTCGTTTAGCTGTTTGTTTAGCGTCTATTTATGCTAAAAAGAGAGAAAGTGGGCATATGTGAAACAAGTTTGCATTGAGATTTTTGTTATTTGGTCAGACAGCTGTTGAGATTATCCTAGGTATGTACTGAATAATCAGTTTTTTTGTGCTGCGTAGCCCTAATCTATATCTTAGGAGTTGTCACCAGTCTCACCCTTGATAATATATGGTGCACATTGCTAAATAGTCAAACAACACTATTGTGCAAATTAGTGGGAATCACATTCCTTTCGATTGATATGCAGTGCTGAATATTTCTTTTCCTCTTGATGCAACTTGTTCTGGGTGGATATATCAACTAAGTGTGACTCTGACGAACATCTTTGGATATTTTTTGCAATTTACTCAATGAAAACTTGGTTTCTAGTCCTTAACATTGCTCAGCGCTTGCAATCATTTTCTTGTTTGATATTTTTAATTAAGACCATGTTGATGTGTTCAAGGTGACTAATATTCTACAATCAAATAGGTTGAATTGATTAAGATGGTAAGTGTAAGGATAGACAGACCTAAAAAGATTCTATTTGACATCATTAATATTGTGCTTACTTGGAGGAGAGGAAATAGACAGGAAATGAAATAGTTTAAGTGAAAAAAGGAAAAAAATTGAATTGTATTATTTGATTTCCACACTTTATTCCATTTATCTTTTTTACTTAGATGGAATTGGGAGGGAAGAATTATTCACGCTTACATTCGTATGAGATGTGAAAATTTTATTTCTTCTCAAAATAAAATAATGAATAAAATTGAATTCCTTCTGCTTCTCTATTTCCTTCCAATCAAACAAGACAAATGAATCATTTTATTCCATTCCTATTCTTTTCTCTCTTATTTTTATCCAGGTAAACACAATATGAAAGTGATTTAAAGGATCGAGATATTACTAGTTATATAGTCTCACATAAAGTTCGGTAGTAGAAAAAGATCCTGTGTAATCGACTTCAAGTAGTTGGGACTCATGACTTGTTATTGTTATATTTTTAAGATCTTTCTGTGCAAGGAGAACCAAGACTTGCTATTTATTTATTTTTTGCACTATGTATAATTACTCTAGCCGACTCCCTCTAGTGGGATAAGGCTTGGTTGTTGTTATATGTATAATTACTCTATAAAATACTGCTTGTCACTGAGATGCATAGCTGATATCAATTTCATAACTTTAATTCTCTTATTTTACTTAAGATCATCAGATAATAAATAATAAGCTCACTGCAAGCAGGATTATTATGGTTATGAGTTTTCAGTACTTTAAGCTTAGCATGAATTTTTGTTGTCTGCTCATCATTGTGATGATGTGGTCCTCTCAATCTGGAGATAAAGTCAAAACTAGTTCATATTTGTGTATTTATATCATAATTTAAGTAGACACTAGGGAAGGATAAATGATTTTTCTTTGTACCTTGTTTTATCAGTAATGTATGACTATTTGGGAATTATTTCATTTATCATTCTATTTTATGGTGTCTAAGATGGAATTATGTGAATTCGAAATCATTCTGTCAACTGTCAAAGAATTTTTCCCTTGTCCCTGACTTGGCATATTTCATTTTGCAGATTCTAGATACCAATCCTCAACTGTATTTCCATCTACAGCAACAGAGATTGATTGAGTTGATTCGTAGTGGAAGGGTAGAAGAGGCTCTAGAGTTTGCTCAGGAGGAGCTGGCTCCAAGAGGAGAAGAAAATGTATGCTCCTTTCATTTTTATATAGAAATCTATCCTCATTAAAGATCCTCTTGTTCTTATTGTCACCTCTAGTAAAATATAGTTTATTGTCCTTACATTTGACCTACTCATACTGAAACGCAGAGGAATTTAGTTTGTTCTTCTGTTTTCATTTGGCCTACTCATTGGAAAATTCATGTGAATACATTCCTCAGAACCTTGCTGAAGTTACTTTATTTTTTCCTTGTTCGAATGAAAGTATTTTTATGCTTCCTATGCAAAATCTTGACTTAGTTTTCGTTTCCTATTATTTGTTGGTCGTAATTACTTAGGAACAAAAAATGTTAAGTAAACTGTATTTTGGTCTTCGCAGCAAAGTTTTCTTGAGGAGTTGGAGAAGACGGTTGCTCTTTTAGCGTTTGAAGATGTAAAAAATTGTCCTTACGGTGAACTTCTAGACGTGTCACAACGCTTGAAAACTGCAAGTGAGCTTAATGCTGCCATACTAACTAGCCAAAGTCATGATAAAGGTTGGTGGTATTTACTCTGATTTCCAGTTTTCCAACTGCTATCCTATGAAATTATGGTATACTGGAATACTAACAACCAAGTCCAATTTAAGAGCCCCAAAAGTAAACTGTATGATAGAAGGTCTAGATCTACTTATTTTAGGCGCAGAAAAAAATATTCAGAATGACCTGAGAAAATGCTAATGCAACCTGGAAATCTCTAATTAGGATTATTTTTAACAGAAGGCATTGAAAGTGTAGATTGGAAATTTGTAATCCTTTTGTGCTATCAACCACTCAGCCATCTCTCCAAGAGTTCATTTCAGTTTTCTTCCTACAAATGTCATATGACTATATGAGATGATACACTAACTATCCTACTAAAGATCTCAGATATTTCTCTATATTTCGATGAATCTATTTAACTATTGTATACTTTCATACATGCATGATCCAATATTTCTACTTGTGAAGTCAATACATCACTCCTCTCTCCCTAATGGTCGAGCCTATCGGGATACCCTCGACTCCATGCCTGAATAAAAGCAAGTGGTAATAAATTCTAAAGAATCAATTAATTCATAGTCAAATCCCCACATGATGTATGCTCTTCATACTATAGACTAAGCGAGGGATTAAATGGTATAGTGAATTTGTTGGTAGCTTGGAGGATTACGAACATGACTATTGCTTTCCAATTAGCTGTTGTTGCATTAATTGCGACTTCATCTTTTTTACCGATTAGTGTATCTGTTGTATTAGTATTTCCACTCCAGTGGCTTAGATTTTGACTGGACTCCATTCATTGTCTAGACCATATTTTTGACTTGGATGTCACGCTAACATAACTTGGATTCCCCCTTTTTTTTGGCAGATCCAAAGCTTCCTAGCTTACTGAAAATGCTGATATGGGCTCAGAATCAGCTGGATGAGAAGGCTGCTTATCCAAAAATAAACAACCTAACAACAGCAGCACTTGATGACCCAGCAGTCTGAATTCACAAAGACTAATCATATTCTTAGCCGATCGGAAGGTTTGGTTGTGTAGATCAGTGGTATCAAATGATCCATTGTGGTTGCATCTCATTTGGATATCGACCTCATAATTGAACTTTCTTTGTCTTGTTTGGATGTTTATGTTGTGATTGGCCTTTTCTGCTTCACTCCTTTTGCTGTCATATCCTACAGATGTGTAAATTAGTTTGTTGTTTGATAATTAACATCTCAAAACTGTTTTGTAAACTAATCTTGTAACCTCTCCTGTTTGATAATAGTGTACCACTCTTCATTCTGCAAAGAACTACGATGATGCAATGTACAATTGAACAAAATGAATTGAGCACATGTTAATGCCACAATGTTTATATGGTTTTTCATATTGAATTATGGAAGTTATTTAAACCATTTGGGAAAGTAACATTATATTATATGTGACTTCTGGCGTAATTAATTCTGGGAAATAATTTTTAATCGACTGTGAATAATGTTTGTGATTAACAATGTCAAATTGATTAGCAATAAAAAAATCTAAAATTTAATTTGTGACTTTAAATTTAATTTTAAAAAAAAACTCGCACAGTGTAAAAGAGGGATAAGGACGAGGGAAAGATGGTTTGTGAAAAGAGAGGAGTAACAATTTATTTTGATGTTTCATTTATTAGCAAGCAAACATTTCTTGTCAGATGAAAACATTTGTGCGCGCCGCATTTATCGAAAGTGTATTTTGCCCCCTTTTTCTATTCCCCCTATTCACCTCACGCGCCGCGCCGGTGAACCCTAGACTCGCTCCGCTTTTCGGCATCTTCCCAGCTCTCAGGTAAATCTCGGCGTCCTCTACCCTCCGCTTTGCGACTGAGGAAGCTTTCTTTCTTTTTTTTTCTTTGTAGTCGCAGTGCAAGTTTTTTTTTTTCCCTTGATGCGAGATTTTGATATTGTTTTTAGCATATGCGTCGCAAAGATCTCGTCTTGAAACCGTGCAAGTTCAGGCCTTGCTGCAAATGCGGGCTGCCAGGGTTTGTTTATTTTGGGATTTCATTCTGCTTTTGGACTATTTTTTGCTCGGCCGATCGGCTTTGTTCCGAGGGTTTCTTATGCCGTTTTCTGGAGTTTTTTTTTGTTTTTGAAAAACATTGTTTTGCAGTTTTTGTCTGCATCTCTCATGCACTTGTTCTTTTTTGTTTTAATGAAAGGGGCTTGATGGCGTCGAGCATTGGTGAGATGAAGCAATGTGTTTAAGTGTTGGTCGATATCAGCGTAAAAGTTGCGATCTTTACACTGATTGCTTGTTTAGAACATAGGCTTCCATGGATGACGATGGTGGATTGGGTATCCGGAATTGGGGCTACTATGACCCACCATCAAAGGAAAACCTTGGATTGCGGCTCATGCCTTCTTTGGTGGAGCGGGATGTGAAGCCAGTTGTATCTAGTGGTGGATTTATTCACAGGCTTTGCAGTCTTCCAGAGCCATCACTTCCAATGGACTTTGTGAGGGATGGATGGTTTCACCATAGTAATGACAATGTGAAGAATGATTATGTGAGGGAAGGATGGATACACTATAGCAATGACAATAGCAAGAGCTTCCCCATTTTGACGACAAACCATCAGCAGCATACCAGTTATAATGTCCTCCCTGATCCCACCATAATGAACAATGTCCAGATGTTTCAGCACTTGGAGCCACAGCCCAAGGAGGACAAGCCTTTGATGAAAGAGGAGCCAGTTGACGGAAAGGAGCCTCCTTTGAAGAAGAGGTCTAGGGGTCGTCCACAGAAATCACCAAAGCCAAAGAAGCCTAAGAAAGCCACAGCACCAAGAGATGGGGTTGCTAATGGCTCCATTTCACATGGAAAGACTGGGAAGAAGAGCACTAGCATGGTTATTAATGGGATTGATTTTGATATCTCAAGAATTCCAACTCCAGTGTGCTCTTGTACTGGAAAGCAACAACCGTGCTACAAGTGGGGTATTGGAGGATGGCAATCAGCATGCTGCACTACCAGTATTTCCATGTATCCCCTTCCAATGAGCACTAAGAGGAGAGGGGCACGCATTGCTGGTAGAAAAATGAGCCAGGGTGCATTTAAGAAGGTGCTGGAGAAGCTAGCTGGAGAAGGTTATAATCTTTCTAACCCAATTGACTTGAAGACCTTCTGGGCCAAGCATGGTACTAACAAGTTTGTGACTATCAGGTAAAAATTTTGTTGGCTAGGTTACTGAATCTTCGCCTTTGCAATGGATCATTGCTTCTCTAATGTAGATCAATCTGTGTCCTGTGGGGATCATTGATATAACTTGAGAGTGTTTTTTTGTATTATTACTCTTAACATGGCTTATGGGGCTTAGACACTCAGGTTATATCATCATCAAAGCTTGTAACTTTTTGTGGAGACAATGCACCCTAAGATGGTCCTTTCACCTACTACATATGATTTTTTTGTTCACTTGCTACTTCTTGAGATTAAGCTATTATTGGAATGTATTGACAAGTGCCACTTATTTTTCTACTGTTTTTGTGATGTTCCTTGTCATGTATTGGTGTAGTTCAAATGATCTATATCTAAAAATTTTCATTATTAGAGTGTGTCTGATTCACTGTGGTAATTGATATGGTATGGAAATTGGATCTGTTTGCAAACTTGATCCTATTTTGTTGGGTCATAACTCAAAACTGGCTGAAGTAGTTCCTTCAACATAAGAAATATTTTAATTTGTAGTTTTTTAATTGTGTTCTAAACTATGGTAATTATGATATTGCCATCGCCATTTATGTCGTTTATAATCTGATATTTTGTATCTTCAATTTTGAGTGTGTATGTATACATTTTATCCTTTTTTCAATGATTAATGGCTCTTAGTTTGTGTTAACTAAAATATAGATTTAGCAAGTACCAATGTTTTAGAAAGCATATGCAGTTAACATGCAGCTAGGTTATCATTTAGTAACAATTTGCAGGTGAATATGGGGGTACATATGTGATATTTACTTAAAAATATTTAATTGTTTTATCTTATCAAAATCTTGAATTTAATTGGTTATAAAAAAACAACTTTCTTAATTAATCCATTGAAAGGTGTTTTACATCTACTACCTAAAATGAATTTTAGAAATACTTAGACCCAAAGTCGTAATCACTTGCCGCTAAATAGAACATGTAGTGCCTATGCTTTAAAGCTTAAAGAATGGATATTTGAAATGCTAATTTTCTTTATTTAATTGCCAAATGTATTATTATCATAATCTTTGTCGAAGCAGTTGTCTGTGCTCCCTTTATTTAAATCAGGTTGTTGGTTATTGGTTTCTATTATTGTTCATGTATAGATGAGTCTATAGCTCCGTAGTTATGGGAACTCATTAATTTATCTAGTTTTTGCAACACAATTCCACCTCAAGCTTTATCTTTTGTTGGCTTCTTTTCCTAATAATCAATTAACCACCCTTTGCATTTGTGTTATCTTGTCTTAACCTTTGCAATTTGTATGGCTAGAAGACATCAGTAGTATTAATTTGCATCAGATATTTCTTCAAAATTAAATTAGCCAGCCATAGGCAGCTTCAGTCATTTTAGGGATAATGAGAGACTATGTTGTTTGTGTTGATGAGTATCCTACTGTGCAAACACACTACCCTCATTGACATGCTCAACACTTGTCAACATGGATTCAAATTATGTTTGTCTTTTTATAGTTTCTTCAAAATTCTAATTTAATTAATTATCTAATCATTATAATATTATTTTTAAAAGTAAACAAGTGGAGAAAACTAAAGATTGAAACACACATAGAAGTAAAAAGGAGTTTTTTTTTAAAATTTAACTATCTAATTGATATACGCTTATTAAAAAATAAAAACACAATTTAATGAACAAAACATTTGAATTCAAATCAACACACTTTAACACAGATGAAACCTGTTCTACTGGTATGGTATGGTACAATCAAATTTTAATTTAATTTAATTAAGACGATTATCTAATTATTTTAGTTTTATGTAGAAGTAAATAAACTAAGTGAAAGAGCATTAAAGGCGTAAAAACCATTGAAATTCATCTCAGCTTGGTATGATACATGCAGAAGTGCAAAAATTATACTGTTCTTGCTGGGGCCTAGACTTCCAGCACAGAAGGATATTTTGAACCATGATGTATTGTATTCGCCGATCCTGGTAATCTATTGTAAGTTTCTGCTTATGAGGAACCTCTCCATAACCAGTACTTTGTTCTTCTTCCTGGTTGTCTTCTTGTTCCCTATGCACATCTAAAACCATGGGCAATTGAATCTTTTTTGTTTATTTTGCATCCTTTAGGTATTCTCCTCTACCAATGAACTTAAATCTATTGTGCCATTGGAACCAATATTTAACCGAACAGTTCTGATTATCTCCTCTAAGCTTGGGCATTTGAGGCTATTGTTGGTTCTCATCAGAAGGATAGCCATCTTGTGTCTCCACATCTGAATAGAAGAACAGAAAGACTTTCTGTATACATGGCATATCAACAATATGAACCTACTATAGCAACTTCACTAATTTCCCACTCTACCTTATAGGAGATATGAGATGCTCTGTAGCAGATTTATTTTTATGAGCCATTTTTTTTCTTGCATATATCATGAATCTAGATATTTTTATTATACAACTTGATGGTTGCTTATCTCAAGTGGTATGAACTTGCTATATCTTCTATCTACTTGGATCTTAGAGTTCTACTCAAAACAGTTTTGAAACAGCTGAACATTTTCCAAGCTTTGATGATTAGCACAATATCATTTGATCACACTTGTGATGCTACAATATCATCTATATTGAATTCCTTCACTCGAGTGCTTCTGTAACTATAGCCTACCCAACCCCATTCAGTGTAGTTGCCTCTTGCTACTGGATTAGTTTATTGATATGGAGATGTGGTGGTGGTCGCAAACATATTCATTATCTAAAATAAAGGAATTTTTCAGTCTTTTGCTTTCTCTAACCACAATTGGTGTGAACATGTGAAATTGGCAATCATTATTGTGTATTTTTTCCTTCTTATACTCATGAGCATACCTCTCTTTGTTCCAATTCACTGATATTTGGGATTGAAATATTGTCTCTAGCAACGGTGGTTTTTAGTTTTTATTTTTTTCAAGCATTTTTACTTGTTTGGGCTTCCTTAATGCTCTTGAACCTAGACAGCAAACTTTAGTTTAGATCCGTTAACTGGTCTTTGCCATCTACTTAGGTACTGAAAAAGGCTTTGGTGTTATGATTCATTGTCGCTTCGTGCTTATGCCACTAAAGCCATATTCTTCTTTGATGCTACACTTTATTTCTTGGATTTTTAGCCACCTCTGCTTGACTCTATATATCTTCCACCTTCAGCTTAAACGTCATCTGTCTGCTAGATCCATTGACTACGTGACAGGTATACTATTAGCACAGAACAATACCTTCATCAGATTCCCAATCTCCATCAGTGACTTCATCCACATTCCAGACGCTCTGAGAAATACCAGCTGCACTTGTAGTGATTGTTGTTTGAGTTTTCCTTAATAGTAAACATAGTCCTTAAGTCTTCTTAGCAAGTTATTTGGAATGGAATTGGATAATTTGATAAAACAAAGAATGGTTATATACATGATGTTTTGCTGTTTGAGTTGATTAATATTAGGAGTGAATTAGTTGTGGCATTCATTTAAGAAGCCTTGTGTTGTTTTATTGGAGGTCTCTATACAGGCATATACAGAGGCAAAATGAATGTTTGACTTTGATCAGGGGTGGGTAGAACAGCTTGGAGTTTGTATTTAATATTTTTTCTTTTTTTTTTCCTTTGGTAATGGTGTCACCTTATTCTGGAATTTGTTAACTTGTTTTTCTAATGCATCTGAAAATATATTGAACTGGCAGGAAGTTCTTTTTTGTGTGTGTACTCATAAACCCTTCCTTTTGAAATCCCTTTTGGTACTCTAACATCTTGAGTGCCTATCTTTTTTAATTGGATCCTTGCCAAAAGTATTCTTTTTGTGGTTTGGATCTAGAACTTCTAATCTTGCTTTGTCTGAATAGCTTTCATCCTAACAATTCTGGTAGCTACTGTGCAATGCAAACGCTATTGAGTTGATGTAGGTTTGCTATGAATCTGCTGTTTGCAATTTTAGGCTTGCTAAAAATGTTCGATACACAGTGAGGCATCTCCATTTGTCCTTTATTTTACAACATGCATATATTTATTTCAGATTTATCCAAAGGTGAATATCTTCATTTTTTTTCTTTCAAAATTCTGATTTCCATGTTCATTTTGAACAAAGTGACAACTCGTTTATGCATCAAATTAGCAATGGATATGCTTGAAATCATTTGTTTTGCTTTATAGTATGAAAATTTTAATACAGTATTCATCTGTTTATCATTTAGAACTGTGTTTTTTCAATATGGCATAATCTGTAGGATTCCCTGTGCCATACTATCTGCTGACTGCAGTTGTTTATACCCATCCATTAGACACTTGCATGCACTGTTTCTATCAGATTAGGGTTGTTTTGCAACCAGACAAAGCCAGAGCAATACTGGCAAATTCCCATTAGGTGCAAACATTTTTCATTTCTCATTAGATTGGTAACCTGGTTTTCCAGATTTTAGTAAATATTTGATCTTTGTTTTGGAGTAGTTCATTTGTTCTGTTCTAGGATTTGTATCTGCTCCGAACAAATGCCTATTCGGTGGCTTTCGAGTTCTCGTCTCGCTACTTATTATTTTGTCTCTTTTAATCCTACTTTAGTATTGAATGAAAACAATCATGATCCACTTACAGTGAAATCAAATTTGATCTCTTCATACTTTTCTAGTAAATTCTGTTAAATTCTGTTTTGGATTTTCGATCATTACATATTCCTTGCACTTGCTCTCACTATATATAATCATTAAGGATTTGCAACATATATGAGTTCTTAGAAGTATAGGTTAAAAAAAAGAAGATAAATCTCAATCAGTCTCATGGACTCAATTCTTGAGAGTGGCCGGTCCAGTTTTATGGAAGTTTCCTTGACTACCAGAGTAAATCGGGAAGCGCATACGATATTATTAATCCATTATAAATCCTTTGATTGTATTCTCCATTTGAAAATTTTTTTTTGCAAATACGTCGTAGTTATGAGATCGATTCACAATCCGGATATCAAAAGTATAGGCTGAAAGCATCTTAGAAGATTGTAGTCAGACTGATACTATTAATCTGACTACAACTATGAATTCTTGAAGGTATAGGAATTAGTAGACACTCCTTGATGCTCATGCTACCACATATGTTTGGGATTTAGACATCATAGAAAGAAATTTAAAAATCAAATGTAATTGCCACTCGAATAGATTCTATGCATCTCAAATCAATGACACAGTCCTTCTGAAGCATTCAATGACCTTTTGGAGCTGGCAAAATTATCTTGTAAAAATGATGCATGTGGTCGAGGTGTTTCTAGAGCTGAATTATTATTTGGTTGAGGAGGCTTAAGTTGGAGAAGTACAAGATTAAGAATTTTTTTAGATTGATTTGTTATATTTCTAACTCCATTTGCCAAATCTTGTTGTTGTTGGACTAGTTAGTCATTGCCTTCCACTTAAGATGAAGTAATGGTGCTTGAATCTGACCATGCACCAGCCCGTTCTCCAGCTTAAATCTTTGTTCTTGCAGAATCTTGATCACAAAATGAAGTTGGAGATAGCTACCGAACAGGTGGAGGAGAATCTTCAATAGTCGATCACAATCTTCTCCTCCAGGTTAATTCATGGTCATTGCGTAGCTCTCAGTGAGAAAGGGCATCAAATAGGAATTTATTGATAGCACCCATCATTCTTGATCAATCGTTCACCATCTTACAATGTTGTTGCATGTAATCAAACTAAAATTTGAATGCCAATGTATGAAACATGAAAAGAATTGCCTTTGATAATATATATATATACACTGTCAAGAGCTTAAGTAGGCTTTCTCGACTACTTTTGGTAATTTTTCTTTCATTGTCTTATATTTTATAAGAGAATAAATATTTAATATGAGTTATCTTATTTTTGAATAAAAGGTGAAATCTATCATCTCAACAACTTCACACAGTCGATTTTACAACCATCTGCGAAAAAATAAATCGAAAAACTACAGTTGATTATAATAGAGGAGGACATTACTTCGATTTCGCCGGATAGAATATGAGTTATCTCCAACTCTACATAAGGAATCTCTCTAAGCCTATTTCAAAAGTAATCCATCTTTTTTATTTTTTAATAATTCAGTTATCTAACTCAAGTAAATTTTTTAAACTTTCCAAATACAATATATCTTGAATGAAATTAAACCTTCATTGTCTAAAAAATTTATTCCATCTCTTATCACCGCGCTATAACTTCAGAGAACTCAAATGTAATGTATTTTGAAAGAAATTTAAACCTTCATTGTCTAAAAATTTTATTTCCACTTATCATCGCACTATATCTATAGGGACAAAAGTGATCTATCGTATAAATTAAAAAAATAGATCCGCTACTTCAACGACTTCATAAAATCGACCTCACAAATATGAAAAAAAAATAAATTCAAATACGCAGACAAGAGGTATATGATGGAGTAAATGACAGATCGTAAATTCCTATAAAATTCAACCCCTGATTATTGCAGTAAAAATGTCATGAGTCCATCATCTATCCTACGCCCTAAGGGCTATCTTATATAAGAAGGTCGTAGGGTAGATGGTAAAAATATTGTGTTAACATTGCTTTAGTCTTATCTTATTTTTGTTGACATGACCAAATCCATACAAGAGTTTATATATTACAAGTAATAGCCTATTCTCCTCACCATTGATCCTAACAATATTTTTGTTGTTGTTATCACATTTAATGTCTTCTATCAACTTAATTGATAGCTTGTTTGAGAATCAGACCACTTTGAGCCAACCTAAAAATTTTGGACAAAATCGATAGGTGGCCTTCAAGGACTTCAATAGCAAAAATGAAAGGACAAAAGGACTGCTAGGTGGCCTTATAGTATTCCAACAATGGAAATGAAAGCATACAAGGACTGTACAAGCTCCAAAGAACACAAATATATGGTAGTGGACCTTCAAGTGCCAAACATAAATTTAAAATTATAAATTACCCGCCAAAGGTTTTCTTTAAGTGAGTGGAGCATTCGAAGATGAAGATTTCCATAAGAAACAACTTGCAACTAGAAAAAGGAACGAAAACAAACCAACCAACCAACCATACATATTATCAATTGTAGGATTTTGACGAAGAATGATGCTAAAATCATAGTCAGGTGGTTAAATGGGATTTTACCATAAGAAACATCCTTTCTTTAAGCCAAAATGGGCAAAATTAGGGTTAAGAGGGCACTGTTTGGACATGGTCTGTCAGTTTATTTCCTGGGCAGTTCAGGAGATTGGCTGAGTTTCTTTGACAAAAAAGATTGATAGAGTGATTCACCAGCAAGTTTGGTTGCCATGAATCTTGGTAACTGCAAAGTTGTCTCTAAGAATGCAATTTCAAATGCATCAAGAAGTAACAAACTCAAATCAATACGTAGACAACGATATCCTAACTACCAAGACAACAGAAGGAACATTTCAATTCAAAATCTCATAATATGTTAATTAAATAAATTGAGATTGCGGCGTGAAAAAAGAAGCACAAGGCTCCGTAAGGGTGAAACAAGAAGTTAGATATGGCTTTGGAAATCACCGTCTCCGCATGCCCCTTCCACCACGGCCACGAAAGTTTGCTCCGCCCCTACCGCGGCCAGCCATTGCACTTGCAGCAGCTTCACCTTGAGCACTCTCCGACTGATCATTGCAGTTGAAAAGCAAACCAAAAAGCATTAAGAGAAGTAGCAAGATATTATAAGTCCACATCATTGTGTGATGTTAAAGCAAATTCGGAAGCAATAGAGATTTTTAAGGAACCCTAAGTTGAAGACAAAAAAAAAATAGAGGATAAATATCATGGGTGGCTGAAATCCTGAAGTACAATTTTCATAAACCCATCAGTAAATTGTAAATATAAACTAACAAGCTAAAGTAAACAGTTGTGGCAATCACCTTGCTCTGAAAATATCAGTGTGTTTAGCAGAGCATCAAATAGTTAGCACTGAAATTAATGGTAAAGTTTAGAATATAAGACAAGGATGCTTAAAGATGAGGATGATTCGAGTCGTATCTCTTTCTGATGACAACCTTGAAGATACGGTGGTGGTTACAAAAGCATATTTCAAGTTAGTTATGTCGCTACCGATATTGGGTTTCTGACCAAATAATTGATGCACACATGCTGATGTTTATGACTGTAAACGGATCAAATGTTCCCAAACAAGTTTGGTGTTTGGCTCGTTTATGTTCTTCAACATGCATAAGGTCAATTGAATAACCAAGCTTGCACATTCCATTAAACTAAATAAATAAGCTTGAACACGTGTTCAGTTTGTTAATGTTCGTGAATAGAAATTGTGAACTATGAACAATATTGATAAACAATGTCCATGCACAAATCTTGTGAACCATTTTCTTGAACAAAACTCTAATCAAACTTATAAATAAGTTTGCAAATACACAAACAAGCTCTGAAAAAAAAAACAAAGTTGTCATATTAAGCTCACTAACCAACCAAAAGAGCTTTAAAATGTAAAAAGTTCAATCAATCAAACAAGCTCAATAACATCTAAATGAACCCAGCTCGATCCCAACTAAAGTTGAGTTTCGAGCTCAAAAGAAGAAACCAAGCCGAGCTTGAACAAGACATTTCAAAGCTTGGTTAACTTAGGTTTGGCTTGGTTATCCTACTAAACAATTCTGAGCAACATAAAACTTGTTTCAGCTCGTTTACAACCATATTGATGTTAGGGATACTGAAAAACAAATTTAGATTAAACAGGACTAACATATTTATATTGCTCAGCAGTACTAGGAGAATAATAAGAATATTGCATGCTGACAGTGTTAGTTGAATTCTCTAAAGATAAAGTGTGACTGACATTATATTGGGAGATAGATTGACAGAAATGGTGTAGGATTAAAATGGTCAAAAAAATTTAAGATATTGCTAAGTTAGCAATATGAGAAAGCAGTATCATCATCAAAGATGAGCGGGTTTTTAAGCGACAAACCATTCAAAACAAAATTAAACAAATAAATATTGTGGGTTAAATGGATATGTTGTTAATGAGTAGTTTCCACAATTTATTATTTAGCTCCTGCAAAAGAACCCTTATATTTTAAAATGGGAATATTATGGATAATGCCATATGGAAACACTATAAATTACTCTTCCTTCTGTGCTACATCAGATATGAGATGGAATTGTTAATAGGATTTCTGCTGTTATACAACATTCAGCACCAAAAGAACTATACAGCGGAAAACAGATGCAGCAAATTAAGTACACTAAGAGTCTAACACCTCAAGCGAAACCCTGAAAGGAAAAAAATCCCCTTGCTTTTATGACAAATAAAATTGTACCTTGGGATTTTTCACTGTTTCGTCCACACTTAAGATAAGACAACAAGCTTCAGTTGCAGCATTTATAGCATTGATCTGCCATTCATATATTTAGTCAATCTAAGTGCCAATACCAACAAATAACTTGGACAAGAGAATGAGAAGGGTTTGAAAAATGATATTACTTTCACAACAGCAGGCTCCCATACAAAGTTGGCAAAAGAATCTGCAATTCCACCAGTATTAATATCCACGCCATAATTTGCACCTTCCCCTGTTATAGTCATGACTTTCAGCACATGATACCAGGAAAAAAGAAGACAAGACAGCCAAATGCGCTCATTTACAAAAGGAAGCTAACCAGATGCATGTTTCTGTCTTAGTTTGTTCAAGATGTCTGTAGAATCAAATCCAGCATTGTCACAAAGTTGACGTGGAATGACCTGCAAATTTAAAAATAAGTTCAGGAATTACCCATTAAAATTTATCAAACCTACCAGATAGACAGTTCATATTGATAACAGATCCATTCTTCAAGCTTGCTTAGGCCACAATTACAGCCCTTTAAAAGATGAACATCAGACAGATATAAATTTTTTCTTGATTATTAAAATCATGAAGTAAAAACAAAATAAACAATTATTCTCTTAAAATTTTCAAACAAGAAATCCTTCCAAATACCTTTAGTCCTTCCACCCAATCAAATGTGTATCATTCAAAGTAAAGTTTGGATTGATCACACGATCAATAGGCATGTCAAAGGAGGTAAAGAGAAAGGGATGAAAGATAGAAACTCCACCCATTTAGTTTCACATTGCCAAGTGGGGCTTCTTAAGCATATTTAAATATGAAAAGGTTGTCCACCTAAGAGCACTGCATTTTGGATTTGGATTGGGTCTTAGGAAATAACATGGTATCAAAGTTGGACCTCTTGCCTCTAGTAATGATAGACCTAAGGGTGATCATTAAAGACATGATAAAGTAGGAAGGGATGAATCGCAGAAACTCCACCCCTTTAGTCCTACATTGCAAAGTGAGGATTTTAAGAATGTCAACATAAGTGCTGTAACATTTTGGGTTGAGATTAAGCTCCTCCTTGGGCTTTAACACATATATTATCATTCAAAAGTTTCTTTCAGCATACAAGAACAATGACGCCTCCACTATCTAGCATTCAGATTAATCAATGAATTATTTTCTTCAATTTTCAAATCCAAGACAAGAAAAGAAAATAAACTCTCTGATGCTAATCTTGTCCATTTAGATTCTATTGGACTTGTTATAATTTTAGATAGTATGCATTGAATTTTGATATGATTTTATTAAGTTAAAAAGAATTAAGATAGTCCTTGGAGTCTTTAGACAATTGATGAGTTTTTTATAACAAAGCAAATCAATTATATTGCTGTCTTGAAGGATATGTAAAAAATATAGTGGCCAGTGTTAGATCTATTAAGGATATTATGTTTTTATAACAGTAGATTAAGTAAAAATAATTTTAATGATAAGTGGAGAAATAGTTGAAACGTGTGGCCATGAAATTTTTATAAATATGTTTTAAATATAGTCGATCCAAGAAAAAGACAATTATAAAGATATATTAAAAGAACAAAAGATGGTTGAAATGGACATGAATTTCGAGTCCTCAATAATCATCTTGTGATTATAGTGTGAGAGATAGAGAGAGACAGTTATTGATTAAAACTCATCTGGAAACAATTAGGAAACAATCCAGAAAGTTAATATAACAAAGATGAAACAAGAATACTAAAATTACTGTCTGAATTCATTAACAATATTAAAAAAAAATTTAAAAAAAATCTTACTATTTGGGAGCAATTTAGTGTATCTAATGAAAATTAAAATTAAAGAAAAACAAGTTAAAATCATATTAGACATATTTAAATTCAATCAATAACTTTTACAGTTAGACAAGTTGAACTATCTAGAATCGGAAATCTAAGGGGATGGAGGGAGACCAAAAATACTTTATTATATGCAATCAAAAGTGATCAAGAATAGTCTAATATTACTATAGATATAGCTTTGCATAGTATAAAATGAAGGATAAGATCCATATGATCAATCCCAATGTGTTGGGACAAACACTGCCTGAAAATGCCGAGATAGTTTAGATGGTAAGTGGAAAATTATGAAATCATACAATGAAACAGCATAATTTAAGTTGTGGGTCTCATCTCTGAAGACAATTACATTAAATTTTCATATTAAGCTATTTGTTAACCATTATCATGCAATACTAATTGATTGTGTATAGTATAGAAAATTAAATTTTAGGAATGGCATATTTCATAGGAGAAAATACTAAATATTTTTATACAAAAATCAATTCCATTTCATGGTTATAGCTCTCATTTTACTATTTTTATTTATTTAGTAATAACATTATCAAAAACAGAAGAAAATGCTAAAATAAAAATTAAATTATATCAAACATATATAATTCTTTATCAAGAATATGCTAATGAAACATTATTTTTTTCTCCTAAATAATATTTCATAATTTTTCAATTTTATCAAATGAGATTCTGTTTTGATCCAGCATCAGTGTTTTTTAATTTCTAAGATATAAAAATCAAAGTTCATTTTGGTTTCTCAAAATTTTCTTTTTATTCAATATAAAATTCGAAAAAAAAATCTTCCAAATAGAACCTTTGTTTTGAAAGAAATATAAACATTAATAAATCATTTAAATAAAAACGTCATTAGTTAACAATAAATGTAATGCATTTGTCCATAGTACAAAAAAACAAACACGTCAACTATAATAAGACTCAAACTTCCAAGTGTAACTCAACCGAAGCAAGAAACAATTAATCAAGATTAACTATATTCAAATCTGATCCTGAGGTTATTTTAAATTCTGTACCACAAAAGGTTTCTTGAACCTGTCATATGCTCCATATGATATATATATATATATATATATATATATATATATAAGCTATCTCACATGGTAATGTTAACAGAAATTCTGAAAGAAGATGACTCTGAAACTTCACGTATCCAGGTTAACAGATTCCTAGATGGATCCACATAAATCCCATGTGACCCCTAACATGCCGACAAAAAGGAATAGGTAGAATGGACTAAAGAATAGAAGGGGAAAAAAGAAGTGTTTTCTTAGAAAGTGAGACATCTGACCAAACACCCAGCACCAACCTGAGGTCACGTTGTCAAAGGTGCTCATCCAAGATGTGAGGCATTGAGGCCTTGCTTAGTGATATCACTACACTCCAAACAAAGTAGTCGGCTTCCTACGCCTATTACACACAAGTTAATGATGTACCCTAGTTCACATGTTCCCAAAATACTTGAAAAATTGGATTTAGATTGCAAGTTTTCATGGTTTCTTCTGTCAACTGAATATGTAGATAAGTAAAAAATGCATGCTTTCATGTGCTTATTTTTTACACAAAAAGTCAAAATAATTAAATAGAAAGCACTGCTGCCGACTTGCCATGGAGAAGCTAAACCTATTAAGATAGCAAAACTATATTTGGTTGACCAATAAGAATGCTGAATTCACAATAGCCGGAGCTACTTCTGTTCCTTGTGGCTTTATGGGGGGAAACAAAGCAAACAGAAATATGTACTTTTATCTCAAGAGCACATGGTGAATGCATTCAAGATAATTACAGCCAGAATATGTTTGTTTCTTGTCTCAAGAGCACATGGTATTAAAGTCTGTGCTTTGTAGCTCCTTTAGTGAAGAGGCAGTTTGACAAAAGAAATTTCAGTTGCATTACTTTTGGGGAAAAAATTGCAGACAGAATAAAAGGGAAGTAGAAAGGATATGCAAAAGTATGATTACCAGTACCACTGTCCTAACGTATCAGTCATATTATAAAAACATTCAACAAAAAGCTAGAAAGCATCATGTTCATAGTTCTAATGAAAATGTAAGCCTACACACCTTGTCTAATCATTCAGAGATATAATAAAAGGATTACAGTAATCTATAGAGCCAATGAAAAATTAACACTTATTGAAACCACGTGATAAATAGATACTATCAAGGATTTAAATGAATAGGAAATAAGTACTCATAGTCCTCTACCTCAAGAGCTTTGGCAAATGAATTGATAAATAGCTGTGACTTCCCAGCTATTGTACGGGCATGCTGTCTCAAATACCGGCTTAGTTCCATCTGCCAGTGATGGGAAAAAAAATTACAATAGAAAACAGGCAAGATAAGAAGTAACAATGGTTAATTATAGGAAATTACATCAATAGCGCCACCACCAGGCACAATGGTAGAGTTCTTTAAAGCTCTCCTAACTATCATAATGGCATCATGAAGGCTCCTTTCTGCTTCTTCAATGAACTGACAGGATAAGCCAACAAAGTTATCATTATCAGTAAAAAAGTAGATTCTTATATTAGAATAACAACAAAAAATAATAAAATGACAACTCCTAACTATTTTCGGATATATGGATCTTATACCACATTCATCATTGAATTCAATGTAAGGATATTTGGATCTTAATAACACCACTGAACCCTATTAACATTGTGTAAAACACAACCCACTTTGATCAACAAACCTGATCAGCACCACCTCTGAGAACAATCGTAGCAGTCTGACCAGAAGGGCAACCGCTAAAAATGTTGAATCGTTCATTCCCAACTTGTCTTTCTTCAAATACTTCACAAGATCCAAGTACCTTTTGACAGAGACTATGAGCAATATGAAACGATACCAAACCAAATTTTCTATTCAACAATTAAATAGTCAAATAAGAATAAGCAAGGTATAGCATGTCAGAATGGATAAGTAAGCATACCTCATCAATGACATTGTTGACAGAGGTCTGAACAGTTCCACCTGTTGCAGCAGCAACACGTTGTAAATCTTCCTCCGTGACACGGCCAGCACAGAAAATATCCCGATCAGCAAAATACTGCAGAAAGACCAATTGTTATGCTCCAAAAAACAATGAATTTAGTTTTAACTTACAACTTACTAAAGTACCTGAGTCGCAAGATCACCAATCGCTAATCTTGATAGGACAATTTTTGCTCCACTTTTAACACACTTATCTAGCTTGTCATATATGATATTCCATTCAGCATCGACGATTGATTGATATTGTAAAGGGTCAGAAAGCCTACATAAGAACCAGAAAGCATAATTAAAATGTTTGAATATAATATATGAAATATTGATTGTAGTAACAGCAAGTCTAGTGGACCTGATTTCTGCATTTTCTTTCTCTGACTTCAACTCCAACTCAATGTTCAACAAAAGAATCTTGGGGTTTAAAAATTTCTTCGGCTGCTGCTCAAAACCAGCATAAGAGAATGTCTTTTTAAAAGCAACACCATTAACAAGAAATGAGTCTCTCATGTTGCCACCAGGGACCTACAGAGAAGTAGCTGCAATTTTAGATGCTGACATTCCACCAGAAAGCTAGAATCATCTCTCAATTTCTCTAGTATAACTCAGAATGAAAAAAAAAAAAAAGATCTATCTAGAAAGAAATAAAAGTGTATACAGTGTTTTTCAATGCATTATGTGCAATTAGATCCAGACCTAGGAACAAATGGCAGTTGCACACCTAAAGACAGTGAGCTCTGTTCTTGTGATAACATCAAGAATAATATTGTACATGCAATACAAATTAAACTGCTTTGCCTAACTAGAGATTTTCACTGGGACACCCAGCACCTTAGCAAATACAGGGTATATAGTCGTCTAGAAGCAAAGTACAAGAACTGAAACTCCCAGCTCAGTACAGTTGGAAAATGAGCACGATGGGCATTTTAAAACATAATATTGTATCTCAATATTAGACAAAGAAATGCAAGAATCATTGCAGCTTGAAACTTTTTAATGAAATTAAGTGGTCCAAACTGAGCTGTGGTCTATATCAGGCTTACCAAAGACCAAATGAGACAGACAAATAATACAGTAAGCCTTGATGATACTGCCATCAAACTATGCGAGAATCAAAGTAGAGAATTTATTCTCCAACATATCCACCATACGACTGTTGGAGGAAAAATATAGGAGCCACTCAAACTTAGGAGATTTAGGCTCTAATGTCATACGGTTGTGAAATTAAAAGTATATGATGTACTTGGCAACTCAAGGTCATGAAAACACACTAGATAAATTATAAATCTAAAAGGACAGATAAGATCTTCATAACCTAAGAAAAGTAATGGTTTAATACTGCTTAAGATTACCTACAGGAATAATGAGCTGGCTTATTACAACCTTTTAGCAACTGAAATGAAAAAATATGAGGTAAATAACAATAGATTCCTTGTCCAGGGAGAATCAATTGTTTATACTGGGATACCTCCTTACAAGTGATTTTTTTTTCAATATTGTATTCCTCAAATGTGAAAATAGTTCTCCACTTTAAAAATGGTAAATCTATATAGTTAGTGTCACATGACACAGGGGCAGTATACAAGTACTACCAATCTCCCATCAAGTATAAAAACTGTAAAATGAAATCCAAATCTACTGAACTGGTTAAGAATTTTAGGAATATGAGCTTGACCTTTTTTATCCCAATCAAATTAAGCCTATCATCATTGCCAATTGCAAGGACAGCATCCACAACCATGTTTGCAAAAAACTCCTTCTCACCACCAATTAACTTTGAAGAAAGTGTAGTAGCGGCACATTTAGCCAGCAAGGATTTCTTCTCTTCAAGACTTTTTCCCTCTATGCTTACGGCAAGATCTTTAATTTTGTTGACGGCCTAGAAAAAATGACACGTGATTTTCAGCAGTTGACATTTGCACCCAATCACAAAACAGGTTAATTCTTACCAAAAATGAAGCAGTCCGGTAACTTCGAATAAGATTTTGGGGATGAACTCCATCTTCAATAAAAGGTTTTGCCTCCTTTAGGAACTCACCAGCCAAAAGCACCACTGTTGTTGTCCCATCACCAACCTAAACCAGAATATGCAGGATTTTAGACATTCAGACACACTCAAAGCTGGTAGTTAAATTGAGCTAATATATTAATGTCTTTTTTAATACTCAAAATGGCATTGGCACATAGTATTGTTAATATATGGCGATCACTTTGTGTGAAGTGTCTCTTTCCCCCATAAGATATTTATAACGAGTAAGAAACTTATCACTGTGCACTGTATCTAACGTAATTGATCAAATCTTCAGATTAATTAAATTGTTTATCACGGCTACTTAAACAAAAATTCAAAGCCAATTTTTAACATGGAAATCAAGTCATCCAATATTCATCAGGAGAATTCATAAAAGATAGTGTCTTTTCATGTTCTTAGGCCACGTGCTCATGACAATTTTCAGCCTTTTCAATTTCTGTTCTCAGTTTTTAGAAAATAATTTTCAGAAAAATGTGAAAACTGATCTGCTGAAACTGACAATAGAAAATTAAAATTGTGAGAAATTTTTAACAATTTTAATGAGGGTGGTTTGATTTTTCTATTTTACTATGTTACATGAGGATAATTTGATGAAAATTCACAATTTTAATTTTCTGTTCGTCAGTTTTAGCAGAATAGTTTTCACATTTTTCTAAAAACTATTTTCTGCAGCCTGACCCCGAGAACAAAACTGAAAAAATGTGAAATTTTTCACAAGCCACACAGGACTTCATGTCCTACAATCGAAGGCGGAAATTTCTTACCTCAGAGTCCTGAGACTTGGCGATGTCAACGAGAATCTTGGCGGCAGGATGGACAATATCAAGCAGCTTCATGATGGTGGCGCCATCATTGGATATGGTGGTATTCCCCTTATCATCGTGGATGAGCTTGTCCATTCCTCGGGGACCCAGCGTCGTGCGAACCACGTCCGCCACAGCCGTGCAAGCATTGATGTTGCTCACAACCTGCGCCTTCCCCTGCGAGGTGTCCGTCCCTTCCTTCAACAGTATGATCTGGGGTTGCTGCAAGCATCGCGCCAAGAGATCCAAGGGGTTAGTAATCACTAAGCCGTGGCCAAAGTGAAACAAAGTAGAACGTAAGAGGATGAGAGACAAAGTTACCAGCATTGCCGCCATCGGAGCAGCGGAAGGAGGAGAGAGCGGAGGGATCGAGATCCGAACTAGTTAGGGCTTGCGGACTTGGAGGCGAGATGGAGGGTTTAGACGCCGGTTCTAAAAATGAACAGGTTTAGTAATCGTGCGTTGGAGCTTGAGTTGAATCTAATATTCGTCAATCAGTAATTTGATAAACATTTTAATACATATAAAATTAATTAAATAAATAAAATTAAATAATTTATTAAATTAAATAAATAAATATTTAATTTTTTAATATTCATAAATAATATTTATAAATTATATTCATAAATAAAATTATTATTAACATGGAAAGAAAATTTTAAAATAAATAAGTTTATTATCAAATTCAATAATCAATCAAATAGAATTAAAATATAAAAATTTCAAATAATCAAATAAACTTAAATTGAAAGCTCAATAACATCTAAACAAATTAAATTTAAGATAAACTTGAACGCTCATAAAGAAGAAACCAAATCAAATTTAAATAATCATTTCAAAAGTTTGATACATTTTAGATTCGACTCAACTTGACTTGATTACTTTATCAAATAAATTTGTGTTGGTGCCCTGATTGATTTTGATGTGATCAACCAAATTAGGTTAGGTCCTGTTGTGGTCTGATCCCTCTGTCTAAGTGTGCAGGAGCTTAAGAGCAGAGGAAGTCGAGCGAAAAACGCAACAATCGAGAAGGATGGCACAGAAGAGTGAGCCGACGGGCTCGGTGCATCCGAGGAACGCAGAAGCTGCGGAAGAGTACACCGGTGGAGCGAGAAGGGCGTACGCGGCTTCTGAGGAACAAGAAGCCGGGAGGAAGGGCGCTCGAGGGGCGAAAGGCCAAAGTCGGATTCGGGTGAGCCTAACTCTGGTTGGTCAGAAATCACCCAAACGATGTTTCTAAAAAAAGTCGACTTTGTTAACTTTGACTAAGTCAAAATTTGACGTAGCTTCAACGTGCGCTGCAGCTTTTAATCATCAGTCAAATTAAGGATAGAAATTATCTTTAATCAAGGATGATTCAAATGTTGATAAACGTTTATTTTTTTAAAAGATAATATTCATCCTTTATCAAAGATCAACGATCAAGATCCAATCCTATCTACGATCAATGGTCAAGATTAGTCTGCGTAGGTTATAAATAGGCTTAGAAGTTAAAGAGGAAACTAACACTTCAATTGTAATATTTTTCTTAGCTTCCGTCTTGTGCTACAAACGTCTGTAAGAGACTTCTCCGCCTGCAAAGAGTTTTTAATAGTAAGCTTCAACCGCCTTGGCTTACAGCCGCCTAAGTTGTAATCAAGTACATCTATTTGTATTCGTCACTTACTAGGTTTATTTCATTTAATTTATGTTGGGTTTATTTAATTGTTGAAACTAACGTTTATCCTTGTAAAATTGTGCAAGAGATCTAGTTTTATTTACAGGGGCAATTCACTCCCTCTTACCGGTCCACATCGATCCAACAGTTTAAACACCATAAAACCCTACCTGAGTCACAAAAGATGAAAATATTTATAATTGATGGCTCAGCTCTAATAGAGTTGCACTTGGCACTCGAGCCGAGCATGGCTCTAGATAGAACACAACTTGAAGCTTGAGAAAACTAACCTCTTCGCCTAGAGTCATAACTAGGGAGTGTCAATGAATTGAATTTGTTCATGAATTTTTTGAGTTTATTTAAAAAATATTTGATTTGTATTTAAATTATCAAATTCGAGCTGAACTCAAGTATGTTTGATAATTTTTTTGAATTGAATTCAAATCATAATATTTTATTTACTTAATGAATTGAATTGAATTGACATCAAACTCATAATATTTTATTTGATTGTTCATGAGTCGCTCACGAACTAGACTCAAATCAAATTCAATTTATTTTTTCATAATTTTAATATAAATATGCTATTCAAATAATTCCAATTGAGTTGGAATTTAAGTCATTTCGCATTATAATTCCATTTCATTCGAATCAAAGTTCGAACAACTCAAGTTGAACTCAAACTCAAATTTTATTTCAAACTAAATTCGAGTCATAATCATTTATATTTTTGAATTTCAAATCAAATTCAAAAATCATATATGAATATTAATATTTTTATACTATGCAATTCCACTACACCCTAATCAACTCCTAATCAAGACCCCGTGCTGTGAGACGGCCACGACAGCCTCCTTGCTGAGAAGCTGCGACTTTGTCACGAAGTGAAAACCTCGGTGCAAGGTCACAACTATAAACTCACAGTGGTGGCGGAAACTTCATGAGTCATGCCACGACTATAATGACCCTCGATAGACCAACTTGATCAGCAAATAGATATAGAAAATATGTTTTGCTAAAATTATTTGGTATTCCATCTAATGATATGTTTAAGAATAAACAGTATTGTAGAACTAATTTTTTGAAACCAAATTAAGTAATGTTGGATTTTAAGGTGAGCTTACATCTTAATAGAGCATACAAATTTATATCATATTAAGTGAGCAAACTCATTAAGGGTTCTAATTAGGATTTATATTATTAGATGTGGTGTTTACATGTATAGAATTCGTTAACTCGTTTTGTTTTATTTATGGGCTAGCTGATAACAAAATTAAAGTTTCATAGTTATATATAGGACATAGTCTTCATAGGGTAAGTATTACGATAAATCTCTTTGTTTTCCATTGGTGAGGAGAATATGACGCCGCCACCCTAATAGCCTACAGAAGATATATCCACCCTCCTATTCTTCTTCTTCCGCAAGATTTGAATTTCATGGACAACTGAGACGATAGCGATTCTACTACATTTAAGTCATATTTATTTTGACTATTATCATTTTAGTTTATTAAATTATCGCTATAAATCAATGTAGCTAGATGTTGCATGTTTTCTATTTTATTGAATTCATAAGATTTAGAATTCTTGTTGGAAACTCTATTCCATCAAGTGGTATCAAAGCTGTGGTTGTTCCATCAACATTATAACGATAAAGTTTGGGTTTTTCATCGATTTTTTATTTTTCTGTTAAATTTTGACCGATCGGTGTTAAACAATCGGAGAAGAAAACCTATGATAGACATCGTTATCGAGTTTTTCCTGACGAATGCGAAGAACGACTATAACTATCATTGTTTTTTATGATAACCATCATGTTTGATCCAAAAAGGTCGAATCACATCCACATCAATGAAGTGCTTCAACACTCAATGGATACGCCTAAAATTATTAACAGAAGGTCTGGAATTGATTGTTGATTGGAACTGTTCGCTCCCAAGCACTCCGCGATGAATCTTGAGCACTCTGCGACTCACATGGATTTGACAGACAACTCCCAAGCACTCTGCTATCAATCTCGAGCACTCCAGCACAAATCCTGCACTCGGGTGACACAGTCCAATTCGGCTCTCAATCTGTGACCCACTCGGGCTTAGGCGTTACTCGACTTTGAGACTGCAGCCCACTCAACCTCAGGTGTCACTCTACTCTCATCTGTCATTTGAACTCAACAGTCACACTCGGGCTCGGGTAGCACAGTCTGACTCAGCTCTTGGACTGTCACTCGAGCGTGCAGGCACTTCGAGCACTCAGGAGCGCCACCACTTGGATCTAGGAGTGCTCAACTTCCCATTCAAACTCAGGAAACTTTCAAAAGCATTTGGGCCACTCGAACCTCACGACGCTCAACTTTCCATTCAAACTCTGGAAAGCATTAGGGTCTATCTGGATCTTGCGGTGCTCAATTTTCCACTCGGGAAGCACTCAAGAAGCGATCAACTTCCCACTCTACCTCAGGAATCGCTAAGCTTTCCACTCGGGAATCGCTCATGATACTCAACTTCCCATTCAGACTCGGGAATCGCTCGACTTTCCACTCAAGAAGCGCTCGAGGCACTCAGCTTCCCACTCAAACTCGAGAACTGCTTGACTTTCCACTCGAGAAGTGCTCGGTGACACTTGGCTTCCCACTTAGGAAACACTGAGACCACTCAAGAAGCACTCGGGACCACTGACGGTAGTCGATTATTTCTATTCAATTAGTTTTTTTAGGATTTTCTTTAGTCTACTTACACATTTGCTACTAAATTGAACTAGGTTTATTGTATTTTGTATTGATAGATGTATATCTATACTAAAAGTAATTGACTCAAAGAAAAATTATTTTTAAGTCAGATATATGTTTAAGAGTAACTCACAACTAAAAAATAATTTTTTATTTAGATTATGTGCATAATGTGTCGATCCAAAGGAAAGCATATTATGTGGCTAATTAAGATAATTATGAACTATGGTCTTAGACATATAGCTCATATAAAGCGTCAATTATGTGCATAATATATCGGCCCAAAGAAAGACACATTATGTGACCAATTAAAGTTTGAGTTATAGATAGAGAGTATCGTTAACAAATTATATTTTAGTCTAAAGACTAAGTTTAATATTGTATTTGGTATCTCATTAAAAGTCCATTCATATGCTTATTTATATTGCAAGATTCTATATATTTATCTATGTTCTTAGCTATTAACGTGAGTTTATGATATTTTCTCTTTTCTATTCAGTGCAATTAGTAACTACCAACATTAATAATACCCTTACACTTACCGGATCAAATTTTGTCTAATGGAAGGAATGCATTATCGTAGTCTTAGATTGTATGGACTTAGACTATGCATTGAGACATAATCACCCCACACCCCTTACCAATGATAGCATTGCGGAACAGAGAGTTGAATTTGTTTAATAGAAGCGATCAAATCGCATGAGTCTAAGCATCATGAAGCTTTCAATTTCGGAACCAATTAAATGCTCAATAACTGAAGGGGAGGATGTTAGAACTTTCCTGAAGCAATTTACATATTGTTTCACTTTAAATGAAAACATCGAGACAACTGTGGTGTTATCAAGACTTATCTCAATACATTATAAAGGAAAGAGAAACATAAGGGATTATATTATGGAGATGTCTAATCTCACTACAAGACTAAAGACATTAAAACTCAAGATGTCTGAGTATGTTAGTGCACTTTGTCTTGATGTCTCTATTTACACAGTTCATTCCTTTTATGATTTCTTATAATATTCAAAAGGAACAGTGGACATTAAATGAGCTCATTGTTTAATGTATGCAAGAAGAGAATAGACTGAGGTGTGATACATCTAAGAGTGCTCATTTAACATCCACTTCTCAGGGTTCGAGCAAGAAAAAGAAAATGACCGACATTAAAGGAAAAGGTAAACAAACTGTAGATTCTGGGACTTCTGGGCATAAGGAGCAAAAGAAACTAGATAAGAAATCTCTTTATTTCTTCTACAAGAAGAAAAGTCATATGAAGTTATCTCAAATACGCCAACTGATATGCTAAGAAAGATAAACTTCTCAATTTTGTTAATTCGAAAGTCAATTTAGCCATTGTACGTATTGACACTACTTAATGGATAGATATCGGTGCTACTACTCACATAAGTGTTACTATGCAGGATTATCTCAGGAGCTGATTGTCGCTTGATGTTGAAAAATATATCTATACAAAAAAATTACAAGAAGGTTAAAGTAAAGTCTATAAATATTTTTAGACTTTATTTTGGAACTGATTTCTTTAATTTTGGATTTGGATAATACATTCGTTGTATTGTCTTTTAGACTGAACTTAATTTTTATTTTTTATTTAGATAAAGTCAGGTTATTCTTGTTCATTTAGAAATGAAATTTTTAATATTTTTTTAAATTTAGTGTTCATTAACAATGGTTCTTTAATTGATAAACTATATAGATTAAACGCTTTAACTCTTACTGACAATGAAATTATGTATAGCATAGGTACGAAACACAATTTGACTGACGAAAATTCTTCAATATTGTGACATAGGTATTTAGGATATATATTTAAACAACGCCTAAAAAGGTTAATGTCATATGGGATTCTCAATTTTCTTGACATGTCAAACTTTGATGTCTGCATAAAGTGTGTTAAGGAGAAAATGACTAACAAAAGGAATAAGAGTGCAAGCCGATTGGTGAAATCTTGGAACTAATATATACAAATGTTTGTGAACAATTTTCTAAGACATCTTGGAATGACCACATATATTTTATTAATTTCATAGATTATTATTCACGATACGACTATTTATATCTTATTTATGAGAAGTCGCAATCATTAGATATGTTCAAAAATTTCAAAGTCGAAGTTGAAATCAACTATGTGAGAAAATTAAGGCCATCAGATATGACAATGGTGGTGAATACTATAGTCGAAACGATGAATCAAGTGAACAACGTCCTAGACATTTTATGAATTACCTTACTAAGTGTAGGATTATACCCCAGTATACCATGCCCAGTACACCCAGTCAGAATGGTATAGCTGAACGATAAAATTGTATCCTAAAAGATATAGTAAGAAGTATAATGACTTTTTCTTCTTTACCAGAGTTTTTATGGTGTGAGACACTCAAGATTGCAGTTTACCTACTTAATAGAGTTCCTAGTAAGGCAAGGACCAAAACTCCATATGAGATGTGGACGGGTAGGAAGTCGAACATTAAACATTTACACATGTGGGTTGCCTAGTTGAGCCTAGACCTTATAAGCCTAATGAAAGAAAACTGAACTTAAGGACATTGAGCTATCATTTTGTACGATACTCTAAAAGTCTAGGGACTATAAATTTTATGATCTCTCAAATAGATCCTTTTTCGAGAAGTTAATGTCAAATTTATTGAAGATAGTAGAAGAACTAAAATAAGAGACATATCCTTTGAGGAAAGCATTAACTATCCTTTTATGATCACTACTAGAACAATAAGTAATGGTATGATATCCATACCCTACATTATAGATATTGCACAACTAGTGAGAGTAGTGAGTCAAGATATTTCCATGTCATTTCCAATGCAATTGGATGAACCTTTCACTCATATTGAGATATTGTGTCATATGGATGAGCAAGTACCTCAAAACATCTCAACCACAAGTAATTTTAAGGTGATCCACAAGGGAAAGGAGATACATAATTTCTCATGATTATGTTTATCTCCAAGAGCATGATTTTGATATAAAATTTGACATTGTTGTTGACGTCAACTAAGGATTACTCATGTACTGGATACAAATCACATGTAACCGAAGTAGAAGATTGTTGGATTTTATCTCTCTATTAGGTGGGCTTACATGTTATTTGTGAGTATGTGGATTTATGTCATTAAGTGAACAAACTCATTAAGTGATCTAATGATTATTGAGAGTTTGTGTTATTGAACGTGGGGTTTATATGTATAAAATCCATTAACCCTTTTCGTTATTATCTATGAGTTGATAACGAAATTAGGATTTTATAGCTATATATAGGGTATGGTCTCCTAGAATAAAATTAGGTATTCGGACAAATCTCTTCGCTTCTCATTAATGAGGAGAATACGATGTCATCACTCTCTAACACCCTATAAAGATCCGTCTTCCTGTTCTTCTTTTTCTTCCGTAGGATCTAGATTTCATGGATGACGGAGAAGATGATGATTCCGCTGCATTCATATCATATTTATTTTGACTATTGTCATTGCAATATCAATGTAACTAGATCTTATATATTTTTTATCTTATTAAATTCATAAAGTTTAGAATTCTTATTAGAAAACCTATTCATCACTAAAAACTCCAATCGTTTATTTGGGCAAATATTTACTTGTAGAATAATAATATTTTATTTATAACTTTCATTAAAAGTGAATATTGCTCAAATTTCCATTTCAAAAACACACACTCAATATTGCCTATTTAGAACTAAAGCAATCTGGAAACTATCATCTGATTAGCAATATATATATAAACCAAAGAGTAGCATTTACTACTATATATGTAAATTAACATTTAATAAGTAGTAGAAATCAAGCATTCGTATCTTTTTATTTACTCGGAACGATGATGAAAAGGAGAGGAAAAGGAATTTAAAATGAAAAAAAAAATCCAAAAGAAGGGAAAGAGTAAAGAAAAAGATGTTTCTATAGGGGCTCCATTTGCAATGTACAATTGTATGAAACAAAATGGGGACATTATTAACGGCGACACATTCATTTACAAACGTATAAACTCCATGTAATTGTTACTGTCTATACAAACTCAAAGAATAATGACAATTACAGGCAAGTGTCCTTGCGTGCTGCTTCCGTTGTCTGCCAGTTCGGAGATCCACTTCCATTTAGCTGGATTTGCAACTGTTGTTTTCCCCCTTTTCGATCGAAACCCAATGATCACCAACTGTTTGTTGATTGGCTTATCAAGCCATTTCATGGTTCTTTACTCTGTCAACATATCCATGTGCCATCTTGAACTCAGCAGAAAAGCTCTCCGTATCTTGTTTCTTCTCCCAATGGTGGTCCATTTCATATTCTTTGACATGTTTTGGTGATTCCTGATTGCTTTTGTCTGTAGAAAAGTCTGAACGTGGCGTCCCGAAGTCGCATCTTTCTAGTGCTCCAAGCTGAAACTGATTCTGAATGTCGTCAAGCTCATCTGCAGCAACATTGTGCCGTTTGACACCCATTTCCAGGTCGAAGCCTGGCTTCATAATAGGCGGACTAATAGCTCTCCCCATAGAATTTGTTGAAGAGAACTTGAATGAATCCTCTTTTACCATTGCTCTGAAATTATTCATGGATTTTGGGATTTCTGAGAAAAGGATCTCCTTGACATTACGAATGCATCCATGGTTATATGGATTCTTTTTGCCATCATAACGATACCTGAAGTTCTCATATGTTGTCTGCAAGCATAATTTTTGTGAGGCCTTGAAGTTTGCATAGCAAATAAGAAGAGGCTGAATTGGCTATCTACGACTTCGGCAACAAAGAACATACCTGATTGGTGCAAACTAAGTAAAGGTGAAAAGTTGTCAAGCCTCCAACAAACCAAGCTCCGATGAATGTATAAATGATGAGGACGCCCGAAACAGGTGATTGCAGAACAGCTTGCCAAAGATTGCAGTGATATGCTCCCATGATCTTTGTGAGGTTAACCCAGCAGAAGGACAATACATACAGACATAGTAATGTTGTGGACGTGACAAACATAAAGAAGAAACGATAGTTCCTCTGCTTCCACAAAATAAAACAATATAAGTCTCCATGAATGAAACCGATATAATCTGAATGTGCTTGGCAATTATATTATTTTTTACTCAACAATTGAATAGTTTGAAGCTAACTAAGAAAAGCATGACTGTATGAACAATTGTGAAATGCAAAGTCTTTAAGAGTTGGATACAAAACTACAACATGACATGTTTATAAACAATGTCTACCCACCTCACCTCCAAAAGTGAGTCTGGAGTAATCAATGTAGTTGTAAATTTGTTGGTGTAGCTTTTATCGTGCAGATGGTGAGCTCGTCATTTCATTGGCTACTCAATACGACAAGATTGTTAGTATGATAATGTGAATTGTATCTCTTCAACTTTATTTGACACACCCCTTTAGATTGTCAAGGCACCCCTTCGGCTTGACGTGGCCCTTTGGATATACTTTTCTTCTGCAAAGGTGGAATCCGCCACCCCAACGGCCCCACACGGTCGGCCCCACGATCATCTGTGAGAAGGTAAATCGAGAAGTTGTAGTTGACCATAATGGATGAGGGTATTGTCTCGGCTTCGTCGAGATTCGAACCCTTACCCTCTTCTGCAATTCTGCTCCGTCGTAACCAACTTAGCTATGCCCCGGGGACGGCCCTTTGGATATAGTTACCCCTTCGAGTAGTAGCACATCTCTCTAATTATTTGACGCAACCTCTTTGGGCAGTCAAGTCACTATTTGGGTTAGTTGTCTTAGACACAATCATAGGACTTCTTGATACACCGTCTTTCTAGGTGGGTTGACTCATCTCTTTGCGAAGGCTACCACCAACGATTTTGCTATCAGTCGTAGAGATACTACTCGGATAATTGACACTCACATTCAGGTAAGGTAGGTAAAAGTCAGGATTGTAGAGATGATATTGTCTGACTAAGGTGTTTAAGACTCGATATGCTTACAGTTTATCTAGAAATCATCTTTCAAGATACAACTCTTGATTTGCAATAGGAACGCTTTAAATTTCAAGTTCTAGAGAACTTTCAAATCCTTGTAATTCTTAGAGAGGAGAAAAGGAGGAGAACTCAAGAGGAAGATGAACACTTGAAATGATAAGTGAGAGTGATAGAATGAGATTCCTGCTTTTTTTTTTGTAATCTAGAAATCTAGTTTTTCAAACCAACTAATCCTGGAGGTGATCAGTCCGACCCAACGGAAGTTTCTCATCAGTCATTAGGTAAATCGGGAAGCACAAGCGGCGTGTCGCTTCGCAGCTAGCATTCCAGGCTTAGCTGCGCAATTAGCTCCGCATGCTTCAATTTCTTCCTCTAGTCCCACACGAATTAACATGTGTGCATAATCGAGATAGCACTGACGTGTCATATATGGACTATGCTCGCGTATGAGCTTATACCCTACCAAATCAACGAAGAATGTCATGGTTTTCTCCATAACTCAAAAAATTTTGGACATCAATTTCTTGTTTCACTCGACTAATTGATTCAAAACAATCTACTTGTAGAAAAGCCCATCCATGTCCTTATTCAATCACTAATCACTTGGTTATGAAAACCAATCAATATGTTTGCGCAAATCAGAAGCAACAATTGACCAGGCTTTATTGGCCATTATAGTCTATAGGCCTCTTATTTTGACTGTCTAAGCCTCAAGGGCCTCACTCAAGCAAATAAAAAGGCAGAGAAATCTAGCACGACCTTGGTATAAACCTTCCATGAATAATCTCGAATGAAAGCTTGATTATTAAGCTCTAGAGTCTAGACATCAGAGGGCCACACTTATGTTACCCTATGTTTCTCTTGCTAGCTGGAATCTATTACAAGATACTGTACAAGAATTGTCGGTGATTTCCACTTCCGAAGGAATTAAAACATACGAGTCTGAAATAAAATGGATCAAGTATTTTCAAATCAAAATGCACTAGTAATGTTCCTGGCAAATAAGTTGTTACTTGGACATTGTTACTAGAAGGGCAACTCAATCAACATTGAGATGATTAATCGCCATGGTCATTAGAAAATTAAGTCTGCAATTTGTTGAAGGCCAATGACAACATCAAGAAGAATGATGGGTCAATTCAATAACATAGCTTAGGGAGGAAGCTAGTAGTAAATGAGAGGAAGAACTTGATGGATTGGAGCAATGCAGTATTTCAAATTGCAAGTCAAGGTCAGCAGGGCCACCTCACTTTCAGGACCTAAGGGTAGCTCAACCTAGGCAAAGTTAAGTCAAATCAGGCTAAAATCTTAATACCCTACTTTTTACTGATTATATCCTTCCGAACTTAATCTGACTATTGTTGTATCAAGATATTCACCACAATCTGGAAGAATATCAGAACCTTAAAAAGTTCATGAGATATTATATCTCTTTTTTATCCAACCCTGTCTTCCTTTGTTTAACATCAGTATGCTAGTTAACTTGCACCTGATTCATGATCATGGATATTTCCATAAACAAAGATTCAAAATGGATCAGTATAAAAAGTAAAGAAGAAACCCATACTCTTCCAATACACTGGCCAACCCAGGGGCAATGATGATCGAAGCGTTCCACGCAGTTGTTGCAAATTGAGCAATGGGAGCAACGAGGTGGACGATAAAGCATGCATGTATTGCAATACTTGACTTTCATAACAATGCCATTAACAAATACATCCTTGGTCAGTGGCAAAATTGAGCCACCATAAGCTCCTGACCACTCTGCGGATTTAGGGGAGGTGCTATCAACATCTGTTGGTTCGGGAGGATGTGCATTGCGAGGAACAATCCCTGGATCTCTGCCTGAGGTGAGAAATAGCATTACAATATCCTGCACGTACCAAAAACTGAGAATACTGATGATATTATTAAAGAGTGATAACAAACTTCCAGCAAAAGCTGAAATGGGCTTGAGTTCAAAAAAACCACCATCCCTGCAAATTTGATTGGCAGATATTTCTGTGTTAGAGTTGAAAATTCTAAACTTTGACTTCTCTCTTACAAATTCTTGTGGAAATTTTTGGTCCAGTTGTGCTTCAGCTTATCTTATTATTCAGATCATTTCTCAATAATAATCATGGTCAGTGGGGCTTTATTTCTAATGGGCCTTGACGTTTTTAGCTGTATCTTCATGATGAAACTTACAACAGATGTTACACTTCAGGACAGAGGTCTATGGTTGTTTTCAGAAGATGTAACCAAGATGAAACAAAAGCACACTTATTTGTGCATGAGTAAGTAATTATGTTGGCTGAGCCTCACCCACAACAAAGCACATTCCTTAATTTGTTTAAACCCAGAAAATTCAAATTGAAACTGATGTGACAGTTGGAAAAGAAATTCTGCACAGTAAGAGAAAGGAAACCATAAACAATTAAATAACATTATGAGGAAGAGTCACTCACGTAAGCAGCAAAGACAACAGCAAAATCCACAATAAAATTTCCCAAGTGATGTTGAAACTCGTTCACCAACTTGTCCGAAACAAATAACACAAAGAAGATAACTGGGACAACAATAAGAGGCACTGTGAGCATTAAGGATCTGGCATCTGGACCAAATATAAGTCTCCCACCGAAACAGAATTTCTGCAAGAAATTAAAATGGAGATAATTAGTTGCTATTTCAACTCGAGAGCAGTTTTAGGATTGGCCTGTGCAAGAATCAGCAGAATCATATTAAAAAACATGAAGTTGGGTATCTAATTACATTGCTTCCTTTCCACACTCGATATAACCGCTTTGGCGGGCCACCCGTCTCAATGATCCTCCCATTCGAATCAGTAATATGTTGAGGAACAGAGTTTTCGTACATTTTACCCTGCAAGGCTGCAACCTTTTGATATCTGCTAAAGAAGATTACATTGTCAATGTGTAGTATCAGAAACACTATAGCAAGTCTCTCCTTGCAATTGGAAACCATGTTAACTCCCCACAACAAAATGCGTCAACTAGGTAAAAAAAAATTCGACACGCAAATCATTGATAAATAAATTGTCACATAATCACAACAAATATTCACAGTTTACCCCCCAAAAACAATCCAATAGATAAAATAACTAGAGATAACAAACTCTAATGGCAAGATGGAATTAAAATGAAAACCTGGACGAACAGCAAAGGGAAATCACAATTTGAAGAGAACGGCGGAATTATGAACAAGATTGGAACATTACCTCGGCGAAAAAGAAACAATGTGGCGAAACGGGGGGGAACCCTAGGCCGCGGCTACGTCGGATTTGGTTCTCCGTCAGCCGACCGGCTTACCACCGACGAGCTGATGAGATCGGCGGCTCCAGGCCTAGGGAATGATCATAGGAGCTACGTGCTGCCGATACCGTCCGGCAGGAAGCTGAATACCGAGCTCATCGACGGCTAGACGAGCTCCGGCTCAGCGACGACGCAACGGGAGGTGGAGAAAGGGGATGCAATTCTGTTGTTATCGTTTTATTGGAAGCTAAAAATGGAGAAACCGCGCCAAGTAGGCGATGGTTGGTCGATGAACGGGCTGTCGGGCACGGACCAAATCGCAAAGAGCCCTCAATATATATATATATAATTCGATACAATTTATGTCAGAAATTAATTTTTAAAATATTCATTTCCAATACGATCCGACCCCTTATAACCTTACTCAAATCCTATAGCATGCGCCGAATTACTCTTTTAATATAATTTAACGATAAAATTATTATCTTATAATTTAATAGTCACCATGTCCCCGGGGTCATGGTACCACGGTAGGACATCCAGATTGTCACTCAGACATCCGCGGTTCGATCCCCAGCTACGGCGTATTTGTAAGAATTTTCCTTCAAATGGGAATCGCAATCAAAGGATGCTGGACATATGGGTTGACCGCTGCGTGCACTTTCCGATTTACTCTGGTGATCGGGGGAAACTTCCGTGGGACCGGATCGATCATCCTCAGCTACGGCGTATTTGTAAGAATTTTTCCCAAATGGGGATCGCAATCAAAGGATGCTGGGCATCTAGGTTGACCGCTGCGTGCGCTTTCCGATTTACCCTGGTGATCGGTGGGAAACTTCCGTGGGACCGGATCGATCATCCCAGGGATTGAGTCAATATGACTATCCCGTGAAGTGATCTCAGTTAGCCTCATTTATAAACAGCTGAAGAAATAAATAAAAATGATAAATCTCAGTTAGCCTTATTGACTATCCCAGGAAGTAATCAGTTCGGCCCCACGGAAGTTTCTCATCGGCCACCAGAGTAAATCGAGAAGTGCACGCAGCGGCCAGTCCAGACGTCAAGCATCCTTTGTTGCGCTCCCCATTTAGAAGAAAATTCCTGTAAATATGCTATAGTTGAACAACCTGAATGTCCTACTGTGGTACCATTGCTCCGGGAACTTGGAGGCGTCTCAATCATTTTCGAAGTGTTAGATTAAAAAAAAAAAATAGATTTTTAATATAATGATAAACAGTCTGAATTGTACCATTTTGATTGATTTTTTTTCATTATTTTTCACTACTCATAGTAATCAAGACCATTTTCTCAGATAAATTATATACATAATTATCATTTAACTAATTGTTTCTTTCCGTCTTTATTTTCTTATACTTATATTTTGATTTGGAGACTAGCCATCTAAGGTAGGAATGTCATATAGGCCATTCGTCCTTGGAGTATAATTGAATTAATTATTATGAGTCAGACTTACTACAGTAGATAAGGATTAAATTCGATGAAACTAAGGTAATGCCCTTTCCTCTCTCGTGATAGATTTACCTGTTAACAATTGGAGTGACAAATTCTATCTTTTTGTTATAGTCATGGAGGTCAATCAAAAAAAAAAATATAGATATTTTATAATTTATAATTCGATATTAAAAATTAATTTGTTCTTTTTTTTTCTTGGTTCATTTTATTTTGGTACGTAATTCACTCCTTTTCCATGCAATGCCTACCCTACCTCTAATTCCTTGATCCATCACGAGAGAGGAGAAGAAAAAGAAAAAAAATGCATGAGATCATGGACGACTATGAGAGCGCATGTTATTAATAGATTAATATGGAAAAGGAAAAATTGATTATGTTTAAAAAAAATAAAACATATAATTAAAAATCAATAATAAATAAAATTAAAATAATCTAAAATCAAAAATAGATATATTTTTTAAATAATCTAAAATTAAAAATGAATATATATTTTTTAAAAATTAAATATATATAATATTAAAATACAAAAATTTGAGAACTCAAAAAATTAGAACTTTAGGCATAGCCATAATGACTTATGTCTTGAGTCCACATTGAAATTAAGACTACATATAATAGATATTTTTTCAAGATTCATATTCATGGAAGGGTTATGAATCATTTTTTATGAGCCATATCGATTACAATACACACCAAGTCAGATTCAATCAGAATTTGTCATGATCTTACATATAGTTGTAGAATTTATGTTTTAATAATCTCCATCTTTTAAAGATTAATATGTTTTAATTTTTCTCAGATAAATCGTGTTTAAATGGCAAAAATCAAAATAGCATTCTTTATTTTCATTATCAATAAATAAAAAGTTAACTTGAGGATCTCTTTCCTTACTCAACTCTCAAATTTATTTAGGTTTTTAAAATCATTTTTCATATTAAATGGTAACATAAGAATAATATCTGAAATTATTAAATTAAATATAGAATTACAAACATTGGTGTTTGAAATTTAATTAAATAGTAAATAAGAAAAACATTTTAAAAATACTAAAATTAGAGATTTGCTTGGTGGGTCCCTACGCTGCCGTTGATAAAAGAACTGTACCAGCCCTCTAGCCGTTGAATGCGATACGACTCCTGTGGCCCCAGTAATATAGCACCACATGCTCACGTTTGAGAAGCACAATCATTGCTCTTGGAACATAGCTGAGTTGATTATGACTTACGACATAACAGAGTTGTAGAAAAGGACAATCATTGTACCTTGACCTGTTCAATGGGCGCAGAATATGATGCGGTTGAACCAGTGCGCTTGGCTCGCTCCGCCGAACCATGCCTTTTTAAATAACGTGGCTCCTTCATGAATAAAGGATAAAAGTCAATAGAAGATCACTGGCTGATCTAACTAGAAGAAAAGAAAAAGTAAATATAATTTTATTGTAGAAGAAGATAATACAATGCCTAAACATTGGTACTTGATAAATATAGATTAGAAGAAAAAAATATAAAATAAATGGTATAAGTTAGAGTAGAGTAAAAGGGGCCTCAGCATATAAGTGAGTTGTCTATGATGAAATAAAATTATAAAAGAGAATAAAAGTTTAAATTTTGATGAAATTGAAATAATATCTTTTTTTTTAATTTACCTTTTCACATGATTATAGGACAGATCTTGTAAAATTACTGAGGTAATAGATTTTTTTTGTTTTAAATAGAGTAAAGTAAAAGGATACAAATCTCACTGTTATTATTGGGAGATAGAATTTGTGAGAAATACTACTGTGTGGTGGACAAGCAACTGACACATATCTTTTATACATTAATGAAATTAAACAGTTTATTTAAAAAATTAAATCGACTCATTTAAACTCTATATTATTATATTTTTCTACAACTTTTCACGTTGTTGTATTTTTTAAATATATTTATCTCTAAATATTTATATTATAGTAATTTTAATCAAAATTCTCCGCAATCAAATAAGAAAAAACAAATGGTGACCGTCCATTTCGAGCCCAGATGTCAGATCAAGCGGTTCAAACAGCGGCCCTAACAGAACAGAGTCCCGCTGACTGTGAATGACATGGCGCAACTCTATTGGCTAGACCGACGTGGTCTCTCGTGTCATTGGCGGAGACAACTCAGATCGTGCTCTTTTTAATCGTCCGCAACGAATCACGATCGCAAAGGGCAAGCAAGGCGAAGCGAGGGCGACTCGGTCTGTCCTCCCATCTCAGTCTTTGGAGATCACGGCCATCGCTCGCTCGTTCCCCTGTCGATCTGCGCTCTCTCTCCCCTCACAATGGGCGAGAGGAAGCTGACAGCGCCGCTCGTCTTGACGCTGATTGCGTCCCTTTTCTTCCAGATTTGGGCGTCGGATCCGGTAGGTTTTTTCCCCCACGCATTTTCCCTCTAGCTATTGGTGATTTCGGCATCTAGAGACTGATTTGGCCTTTTTGATCCAGCTGTTCTATGAGTCCTTTGACGAATCGTTCGAGGGTCGATGGACCGTCTCCGAGCAGGTGGATTACCAAGGTAAATTACTTTTGGATCTGTTCTTGGTTCTCCCGTGTGGTAAAATTTTCTGTTACCAGTGGTAAGATTTTACCTTTCAATTTCTGTTTCCTACTGTCATGATAGGTAGCCGATTCTATGATCACTTTCCATAGATCTAAAGAAGATAAAAACGAGATTTGTGGAAATTAATTATGATAATAAAAACCAGTGGAATTCAAACGCTTCTGCATTAGCTTTCTGTCACTTGAGGAAGCTAAATTGTTGTTTAGTTGCTCCACGAAAAGGAAACTAGATAGTTGAATATGTTGATTGAGTTGGACCGGCTGGAGGGGTTGAATAGACAGTTAAGTTGAATAGACAGTTAACGCTCAATCAGAACTCTTTTAGGTGGAGTGGTAGGTGCCGATTCGATTCACTTTTTGCGTACGTAAGACCGTTAGAAGGTGGAACACGGCCTTACCGTTGGCAACGGACACAGATTGCTCTTCATTCCATAGGCTTTCTTCTTTTTCATCCCCATTCGTATCTTTTGGAACACCAAAATCATATTTAATAGACAATAAAATATTGAAATCAATACGAAAAAATATTTTTATTTTCTTTTTTTAAGATGGTGAAATCTCCTTTGAATTTGGGTGGATGGATATGCACTTCGGTCATCATCCTGTTGCTTTATCGGGCGGTTAGTCTTTCAAAAGCGAACCTGCTCTGATACCACTTGTTGAATCGGATTGGACCGGCTAAAGAGGGGTGAATAGACGGTTAAGAAGAATAACACTCGTCTTTTAAAAGTGACAGTGGATCTGTTCTTGGTTCTCCCGTGTGGTAAAATTTTCTGTTACCAGTGGTAAGATTTTACCTTTCAATTTCTGTTTCCTACTATCATGATAGGTAGCCGATTCTATGATCACTTTCCATAGATCTAAAGAAGATAAAAACGAAATTTGTGGAAATTAATTATGATGATAAAAAACAGTGGAATTCAAACGCTTCTGCATTAGCTTTCTGTCACTTGAGGAAGCTAAATTGTTGTTTAGTTGCTCCACGAAAAGGAAAATAGATAGTTGAATATGTTGATCGAGTTGGACCGGCTGGAGGGGTTGAATAGGTTAAGAAAAATAACATTCGTCTTTTTAAAAAACTTAGTTGCAACTGGATCGTTGCTTCCAAGACGGTTAACGCTCAATCAGAACTCTTTTAGGTGGAGTGGTAGGTGCCGATTCGATTCACTTTTTGCGTACGTAAGACCGTTAGAAGGTGGAACACGGCCTTACCGTTGGCAACGGACACAGATTGCTCTTCATTCCATAGGCTTTCTTCTTTTTCATCCCCATTCGTATCTTTTGGAACACCAAAATCATATTTAATAGACAATAAAATATCGAAATCAATACGAAAAAATATTTTTATTTTCTTTTTTTAAGATGGTGAAATCTCCTTTGAATTTGGGTGGATGGATATGCACTTCGGTCATCATCCTGTTGCTTTATCGGGCGGTTAGTCTTTCAAAAGCGAACCTGCTCTGATACCACTTGTTGAATCGGATTGGACCGGCTAAAGAGGGGTGAATAGACGGTTAAGAAGAATAACACTCGTCTTTTAAAAGTGACCCGATAAGCGAGGTATGTTTTTTCCCTCACGATCAATTATACGTTGGAATAAAACTAATGTTTAAGGCTAACTGTAAATTAGAAAAAGAAAATTCACAATTAAGAAAGGAACTAGCCTTTGCATCTTCTTCTGATAACTCTAATGTTTTGAAGAATGAAAATGATAACTTGAAAAACTTAGTTCAAAAATTAGAACTTAATATTTCATGCTTACGTCAAAAGAAAAATAACTATCCTGATAATTTGAACTGGTATATTAAAAATCACAGGGACCGACTTAAAAAAGTGCTCAAAAATTATATTCCTCTAAGATTTTTAATAAATTTAGTAGATAGAAACTTATTTTGGGATCTTTACATCAAATGTTGACTTTGACAAAACTTTTTCAAAATTTTTTAAATCAATTTTGAATTTTAAAAAAAAGTGAATTTTGAATTCCTTAATCTGTAAGTTCTTGATTTTTTTTCAAAGACAGAAAAATCAATTAACTTTGAATTTTTTTTTGTTAATGAAATTATTTTTTAAAAAAATTTTTTAAGTAAAAATGCTATTTCTAAATTTGAAAAATCCTTGGCAAGATTTTTTCTAACTTTTTGAAAACTAAATTTTTTAGGATCTTTTATGCTTTAGTTAAATACTTAGAAAGATTTTTTTTCTAACTTTTTTGCACGATTTTTTCCTTTCTTCTCTACTTCTATTTACTCCATTTTTGTTGTGATCAAAGGGGGAGAGTATGCGAGGTTCAGGGGAGGTTATAGTTTTGAAATGTAAAATTATTTTCATACTTAACTGTTTAACTTAGTTTTATTATTTTTACTGTTTTTTGGTTTAACTCTAATTGAACTTGGGTTGATGCACATTAAAAAGGGGGAGATTGTTGGTGCCCCGATTAATTTTGATGTGAGCAACCAGATTAAGTTAGCTCCTGTGTTGTTCTGATCCCTCTGTTAGGTGTGCAGAAATTTAGGTACGGAGGAAGTCGAGCGTAAGAAGTAGCGGACGAGAAGGATTGCACGGGGAAGTGAGCCAACGGACTCGGTGCAATCCGAGGAACGCGGAAGTTGCAGAAGAATATGTCGGTGGAGCAAGAAGGACGTGCGCGATGTCCGAGGGACGAGAAGCCGGGATGAAGCACGTTCGAGAGGCAAAAGGCCGGAGTCGGGTTCGGGTGAGCCTAACTCCGGTTGGCTAGAAATCACCCAACTGACAATTCTACAAAAAGTCAACAAAAGTTAAATATATTGACTTTTGACCATTGACTTTTGGCCGTTGACTTTGACCAGAGTAGAAGACTTAGACTTGGACCTTTTGGATGTGGTTTTTTAAAAAAAAAGTCACGTCCAAAAGGTATAAGTCTAAGTCTTCTACTTTGGCCAAAGTCAATGGTCAAAAGTCAACGGTCAAAAATCAACATGTTTGACTTATGTTGACTTTTTGTAGAATCGTCGGTTGGGTGATTTCTGACTAATCAGAGTTAGGCTCACCCGAATTCGACTCCGACCTTTTGCCCTTCGAGCGTGCTTCCTCTCGGCTTCTCGTTCCTCGGATGTCGCGCACGTTCTTCTCGTTCCATCGGCGTACTCTTCTACAGCGCCCGCGTTCTTCGGATTGCACCGAGCTCGTTGGTTCACTTCCCCGCGCAATTCTTCTCGTTCGCTACGTCTTATACTCGACTTCCTCCGTATTTAAGTTTTTGCACACTTAACAGAGAGATCAGAACAACACAGGATTTAACTTAACCTGGTTGATCACATCAAAACTAATCGGGACACCAACAGAACAAGGGTTCACCTTGTTTTGTTATGGACATAATCTACTAATTTTGAATGATTACATTGAGACATTCTACATTTGTTCTCTCCTATCAGTGTTCATAGCTAAGGGACAACTAATCATTTGGCCTTGATAAATTTACTTGGATCTGATTCTGCGTTAGCACTTTTTTTACCTGCTCTAAATAGAGTATATTGTTTTATTGGCTCGGATCTATTGGTTCATATTAATGGTTTAAATTTCTTTGATTTGTTTACTTAGTAAAGCTTTTGGTATTAGATATTATGAAACTCAACTACAATTGTAACAGTATCTAATTTAGTTGTCTTGGGGAACCATCGTGTCTCTCTGGAAAATCTAATGATATATTGCGCTGATCAAGTGTCAGGAGCCTGATTATATTCTCATTATCCGGACTTGTATGGTTGTTAAATATTTATTTCCTATTTTGTTTTTTTGATAATAAGTTGTAGGCAAGCTAGACTGCAGAAAGAAATGCTTTCCTTTTGTTGATACGCAAACTTGATCACAGTACGTAATTTTGTCAATGCTTCATGAAAGAATGACTTTGAAACTACTAAAATATCTGTTTATCAGTGTACTTCCACTAAAGCTGACAACCAATATCTGTTTATCAGTGTGCTTCCACTAAAGCTGACAATCTTACTAATAGACTTTTTACAATTCTGGTACGATAGAAAATCTCTAAAATGAAAATAAATAACAAACTTAATTGCTTAAAAGTATGACATAGTAAAAATGGTTGTTATCCAATTATTCTCTTGTTTGTATATTATAAGGCATTATTTAATGATTCAAAAGTACTTCTTTTGAGATATAATACTTTGTCTCTTTTCTTTGTTTTAATGCTTCACGGTTGGTACCATAGAATGTCATTACTAGCAAGGAGGGCTTGGTGTTTTGTTAGTTGTATACAATGCCATTAGCATGCGTGGTGTGGTGTTTTGATTGTTGAAATTGTGTAAGATACGAGAAATTTTCAGAATGTAAATTGAAGTTGGGGTTAATTATAAATAATTTAGTTCTAATTGGTTAATAAGGATTAAGGGAGAATTAATCCATGTTTAATTTAACTATTATCTCTAATTAAGTATGATTAGGATTAAACAATTAAAGCCTAGGTTGTTATTGGGTTTGGGCTCAAACTTGGATTTACTGTTGAAGTCCAACTAACTCAGTCCAATAAGCCCAATTATTCAACCCATTTAGGTTAATGGATCAGATATGTTTAAATCCGATACTTGAAACTCGTTAAGAAGGTTATAACCACGATCGTCGTTTTCTTCACCCGAGCACGCGAGATCGTGATTCTCCTCTTCTTCTCTCGATCGCGCGATTACGCTCATCCAAGGACGTTGTGGTGGTCGCTGGTGATCAGGAGCTCCAGCCGACGATCCGAGTTCTCGTCGGGGTTAGTTGGAACTTGTCGAGTGGCAACGATAGGCACGACGCGAACAGGGGAGGAGCTCAGATCTAAAGGATCTCGATCGGTAAGCTTGCAATCCTTGTATGTGTGGTATTCGTTGGGTGGCTTTCGTTCGGATTTTTGAATTTGTTTGAGCTCACAGATCGGTGGCGGGTCTTGATCGAGAGGAATCGAAGCTGAGTTTCGGTAGCGAAAGAGGAGTCGGAGATTAGTTGATTTCTAGGGCATTAGATCAGGTGAGTTTGCTTTGATCTGATTAGGTTTTGTACCATGATCGGATTTTATGGATTGTGTTGAGATTTCAAATTTTGTTAGGGATTTGTTAGCTGTTGAGATTGATTCTATTGGGTTTATTTGTTTGTTGTTGTTGTTTCAATGGAATTAGGATTGTTGCTTGCTGTTGGGATCGGTGGAATCAGGGTTTCATAGGATTAATCGGTTCGGTTCTTGTGGATGGATTTTATGTAGGGATTGATTTGAGTGGATTATGGTTTTGTTAGGATTTGGTTTCAAGTTGTTGATAGATCTGTTTCTTCTGGATGAAGTGTTGTTGTTTTGTTTCTTCGTTTTGAATCTGGTTGGGGCTAGATGTGGTTAAGTATGAAATGAGTTTAATGAGATTTAGGTGATTAGTGTAGATGTTGAAATTAGATGGTGTTAATTGGATTTGGGTGAGACTAAGGGTGGAATGAAATTAACTTGAGTTTAATTGGCATGAATTTAATTGGATTTGATTAGGTTAGCTTTAGATTCGGTTGGGAGTTATTTTATTGCAAAATTAAATATATTATTACATTTAGTGGGTGCGTATATTGTAAATTGCAGGACCTTGATTTATGGATTCTGTCATATACGGGGATTTTATTGGGTTCTTATTTTGACATTCGTCATACTAGATGGGTACTCCTGTACTTGGTCGGTACAGTTCTTAATTGTAGTGCACGATTTATTATAAATCATTTGTTCGATATCTTAACCTTTTTCTTATTATTACACTCGATGTTTGATACCTTGTTAACCTGTGATATGATCTAGTTGTCATCATTACAGTCTCATTTATTTATTGTATTATATAGTCATAGATTTACTACTATATATGTATGATTGACGATTTGTTCTGATTGATGTTGATTATGCTTGAATAGGTGTAATGATTACTTGTTGAGCTGAGCATCATGATATAAATATGATAATAGTAGGTGTAGTTGATAGTTGTTGTTGTTGTTGGCATCTGACACTGTGTGATAGTGGTACAGGGGTGAGAGCATTTGTTGTATTATGTTGGGTGCAACCAGGACTAGCTAAATAGCTCTCCTGAGATATTCTGTCCGCTCCTTACATGATTAGTAGTGGTTTGTTATTGAAGCGTGTGCAGTTGTCTTATCGTGCGTCTCAGTTCATTGTGTAGGTGTTTGGGGATGACGAGTGCAGACAGTGACCATGTATATTGTCTGTAATGTGTGTTGCATGTGTGCTGTACATGTATTTGTTGGTAGTGTGTTTTGTTGGATCTGTGTGTGTGTATGTTGCACTTGTTTGATATATGGTTGTTGCATTGTCTAGCATTACATGCATTGGTTGAATTTGCATGAGTACCTATTACCTGTTATGTAGTATTATTAACTTTGTTCACTAAGTATCATTTTTGGAGACTGTATATCTTTTTGATTTTCATGTTAATATTTAGTTGTGCTCTATCTGTCTAGTATCCACTGAATATTTTATACTCACTAGTCAGATCCTGAGATTTCTTTTCTTCCTCTCTAGGTAGCAGATAGGGATATTTTCTTTAGAAGTTTGGAGTTCTGTCAGACTGCTCCCATCTCACATCAGGAGTATTCTTTGATTTATCTTGTGTAATTTTGGATTTATGTTCGTATCTGCGAACTTGTTGTTATAATTCTAATTATGGAGTTTTTGTGTCTATCTGTGGTTTGGATTTGTGTCTGTATATGTGGATTTTGTTGTTATTATAATTTCGCTTGCGCAGTTTATGTCGTGGACTTGTGGAGTTGATGTCTTGTTTTTTTATTGTAATTCATATCAGTATGTATTTGTGATTTTCGTTGATATATTGTTGGTATGTCATTTATGACTATATATGTGTGGTAGTTGTTTTATGGTTGGTATTTATATATATATATATATATATATATATGTTGAATTAGTGAACGGTCGTGTGGACCTATGTTAAAAGAGTAATGATAGGTAGTATGAAAAGCTAGCATGAAAGACACAAGCATGGAAGTGGGACCCCTGCATGCAGGTGGGACCCAGCCCCTTGTGTCTTTCATGCTTCCATGCTTGTGTCTTTCATGCTAGTTTTTCATGCTATCTATCATTACTTATGTTAAAAATAGGTTCACACGGCCGCTCACTAATCTAACACATGTATATAAAAATATCAACCACACAACAACTACCATACATATATAGTCACAAACGACATACTAACAATGTATAAATGAAAATCACAAATGTATACTGATATGAATCACAATAAGAAATAGACATCAATTCCACAAGCCTACGATAATAGAAACTGCACAAGCGGAATTATAACAACAATAAAATCCATATATACGGACACAAATCCAAACTACAGATACGCAAAAAAATTTTATAATCAGAATTATAACAAGTTCACAGATACGAATATAAATTCAAAACCACAAGAGGTAAATCAAAGAATACTCCTCCTGCTGTGAGATGTGGCAGTCTGACAGAACTTCAAGCTTCCAAAAGAACTATCACTATCTGCTATCTGGGGAGGAAGAATAGAAACTCCAGAGTCTGGGTGATGAGTATAAAATACTCAGTGGATACTAGGGTTTAGGATACAATTAAATATTAACATGAATGTCAAAAAGATATATAGTCCAAAAATGATACTTAGTGAATAAGACCAATAATACTTCATGCAAATTTAATCAATGTATGTAATATCACACAATGCAACAATCATATATCAAACAAGTACAACATACACACGCACAGATGCAGCAAAATAAACTACTAACAAACAACACACATGGAACATACATTGTAGGCAATATGCATGGTCACTATCTACACTCGTCATTCCCAGGCACTCACACAATGAACTGGGGCGCACGACAGGACAACTGCACATGCTTCAACTACTAATCAAGTGGGGAGCGGATAGAATATCTCAGGAGGACTATCTATTTAGTCCTGGTTGCACCCAATATAGTGAAACAAATACTCTCACTCCTGTACCACTATCATACAGTGTCAGGTGAGTGTCAGCAACAATAATAACTGTCAACTATATCTACTACTATCATGTATATGTCATGATGCTCAGCTCAACAAGTAATAATTACATCTACTCAGGCATAATCAACATCAATTAAAATAAGTTGTCAATCATACATATATAATAATAAATCCATGATTAGATAATACAACAAATAAATGAGACTGTAATGATTGCGACTAAATCATATCACAACAACAATGTATCAAGTATCGAGTTTAATAATAAGAATAAGTTATAATAAGTCGTGTACTATAATTAAGAATTGTACTGACTAAATACAAGAGTACCCATCTGGTATGACGAACGTCGAAATAAGAACCTCTAATAAAATTCTCGTGTATAATAGAATCCACAAATCAATGTCCTACAATTTACAATATACAACACCCACTAAATACAATAATATATTTAATTTTACAGTAAAATAACTCTCAGCCGAATCTAAAGCTAACCTAACTACATCCAATTAAATTCATATCAATTAAACTCAAGCTAATTTCATTACACACTTAGTCTCACCCAAATCCAATTAACACTATCTAATTTTAGCATCTACACTAATCACCTAAATCTCATTAAACTCATTTCATATTTAACCATATTCAAAACTACCGGTAGAAACAAAACAACAACACTTCATCCGGAAAAAACAAATCTATAATTTGCACAGATCAATCCCTACATAAAATCCATCCACAAGAACCGAACCGATCAATCCTATGAAACCCTAGTTCCACCGAATTTCAACAACAAGCAACAATCCCAATTCTATCGAAACCACAACAACAAACAAATGAACCCAAGAAAATCAATCTCAACAGCTAACAAATCCTTAACATAATTTGAAATCGCAACACAATCCATGAAATCCGATCATGGTACAAAACCTAATCAGATCAAAGCAAACTCACCTGATTTGATGCCTTAGAAATCAACTAATCTCCGATTCCTCCTTTGCTGCCGAAACCTAGCTCCGATTCCTCTCGGTCAAGACCCGCCACCGATCTGTGAGCTCAAACAAATTCAGAAATCCGAACGAAAGCCACCTAACGAATACCACACATATAAGGATTGCAAATTTACCGATTGAGATCCGAGATCTTTCAGAGGAATAGATACTTTCTTCAGAATATGAGTAGGATGAGGTACTTCCTTTAGATATTTCCGCAGCATGGAGATATGAAATACATTATGAACACCAGCAAGTGTCGGCGATGCGCCACGTCGCTAATCCGCTGCAATATCTCAAATGGTCCAATGTAGCGTAGAGCTAACTTCCCCCTTAATCCGAACCTCTTCATCTCTTTCGTGGGTGATATGTGTAAAAACACATGGTCCCCCATAGAAAATTCCAAAGGCCTACGTTTTTGATCCGTATAACTCTTCTGTCAGTCCTGAGCCTCTAACATACATCGTCTGATAATGCATACAAGCTCAGCATCCTGCTGAATACCCTGCGGACCCAACAGTTGTCTCTCGCCAATCTCCTCCCATAACACCGGAGATTGATAAGGTCTACCATACAAAGCCTCAAACGGAGCCATCTGAATAGTAGAATGATAGCTGTTATTATATGAAACTCAATCAGATGCAAGTGATCCTCCTAACTGCCATCGAAATCCATAACACAAGCCTTCAGTAAATCCTCAAGCGTTTGAATAGTATGCTCCGACTGATCGTCTGTCTATAGATGGAACACCAAACTAAAGCCACCCAACGAATACCACACATACAAGGATTGCAAGCTTATTGATCGAGATCCTTCAGATCCAAGCTCCTCCCTTGTTCGCGTCACGCCTATCGCTGCCACCCGACAGGTTCCAGCCAACCCCGGCGAGAACTCGGACTGTCAGCTGGAGCTCCTGATCACCCGCGATCACCGCGACGTCCTCGGATGAGCGCAATCGCGCGATCGGGAGAAGAAGAAGAGAATCACGATCTCGCATGCTCGGGTGAAGAAGACAATGATTGTGGCTTATAACCTTCTTAATGAGTTTCGAGTATCGGATTTAAACATATTTGATCCACTAACCTAAATGGGATGAGTAATTGAGCTTATTGGCCTGAGTTAATTGAGTTTCAACAGTAAACTTAAGTTTGAGCTCAAATCCAATAACAACCTAGATTTTAATTGGTTAATCTTAACAATACTTAATTAGATACAATAGTTAAATTAAACATGGATTAATTCCCCTTTAATCTTTGTTAACCAATTAAAACTAAATTATTTATAATTAATCTCAACTTCAATTTACATCCTGAAAAATTTCTCGAGGCATGACAAATTGAGTAGGCATAAATAATATAAACAAAGAACAACCGAACATGCTCTCTTATTTGATTTTAAAGAGCAATAAATCAGAATAAATTATGAATATGATATCCATTTGACTGGGAGGGTAGTTGTAGCATGCAAAGTGTGCTTTATGAATGATTTGAAAAATGTAAGTTCCTAAAGTTTCTTCACAAAATGAATCGAGCTAGTTCGCGAGCTTTTTTAGCCCGTTCGAATAATATTTGATTCGTATTCGAAATTATCGAATTTGAGCCGAACTTGAACATGTTCGATAATTTTTCGAGCCAAATTCGAATCTATAATATTATTCACGAGCCGCTCGAATTAAGGCATTTCGAACTAAAGTTTGATTTTATTTGAATTAAGGTTCGAATAATTCGAATCGAACTCGAATAATTTAAGGCATTTCGAATTAAAGTTTGATTCTGCTCGAATTAAGGTTCGAATAATTCGAATCGAAGTCGAGCTTGAATCATATTTCGAATCAAACTCGAGCCAAAATTATTAATATTTTCGAGCTTCGAATCGAATTCGAATATCATATATATGTTTCAAGCTCGAATTCGAATATCAATATTTTTATATTATTCGATTCGATTCGTTTGCACCCCTACAAGCACTCTGGGTTATTTACAACCTCAATTTGATCTAGTAGATTCATTTAATAACGGAAAACGTAAAAATATCTTAAATAAAAAATACTGATAACACAAATCAATATGATGAAATAAATTATAAAAGGATAAGTCAAATTACAGTAAACATATTTTTACGTAAAATAATACTAACTGTCATGCTTATTACGAGCACGAGGTAAGGATGTTTAGTTGAATAGATCGTATATTGACGTCATATATTGTCAAGCTCATTTTGATTGGCTTGTGTAGGAATCATTTTTACCTCAAGCGTGGGAATCATTATTCTATTTGCCTAAGTCAAAAATGGGTTTGACATCAGCTTTTCCAAGTGCTGCTATATTTTCTAGCAATCATAACGACTAACCACAGAAAATTTAAAGAAATTGACAGTTAATAATAAACATTGTGTGATAACTTAACATTGATATACTTTTTTTTCTTCCAATTCTTTAGACATTTTTAATTCTATGACCTTGCGTATATTTTATCTAGTTGGTTAACGTGAATTTCTTTAATTAAATAGTGTAACGTCATAGACAACTGTGGGAAAGACATTACTCTATTCCTTAATATTATTCCTTGTTAGATTTGAGGTTTTAATAATTATTCAGGAACAGATGATACTCATTGAAACTTTAAGATAATAGCTCTGATATTTTTTTTCAACTTAACATTGGGAATGTCTGCTCTTCCAAGATAGATTTGGAAAGCGTGGCCTACAACTTAGAAATTTTAAGCAATAAGTACACTGGGTTTTCAGGCCTGGGTCATGGTTCTCTCGTAGCAATTTAGTTGCTAACAGATTGCAGTGTATTGATGAGTTTGCTGTAATCAGTATCAGAAGTAAACATTTGCGCATAACATCTAGACAAAAATGGATAAGTGTTGCCCAACTCGGCACGACAAGAGTACTTGCATGGGGCAAAATACTCCTGACTGCTAGTTTCATGTAGACAGGAATATATCCTGGAATTGTGTGCTATTTGCTGAATTTTTGTTTTTTTAGTTATTTCCTTCCATAAATCTTTTGGTAGCCGATGCATCCTTTTTACAAAATTTTACTTTGTCGACTAGGTACATGGAAACACTCGAAGAGCGATGGTCATGAAGACTATGGGCTTCTCGTCAGTGAACAAGCACAAAAATATGCCATTGTCAAGGAACTTGAGGAGCCAATTGCCCTCAAGGATGGAACAATTGTTCTTCAGTTTGAAGTTCGGCTGCAAAATGGACTCGAATGTGGTGGTGCATATCTGAAGTACCTCCGTCCCCAGGAAGCTGGATGGACTCCCAAGGGATTTAACAATGAGTCTCCATATACCATCATGTTTGGACCTGATAAGTGTGGGTCGACAAATAAGGTGCACTTCATTCTTCAGCACCAGAATCCTAAAACTGGGAAGTTTGTGGAGCACCATCTAAAGTATCCTCCATCAGTACCAGCTGACAAAAACTCGCATGTGTATACTGCTATCTTGAAACCCGACAATGAGCTGAAAATTTTGATTGACGGCGAAGAGAAGAAAAAAGCAAATTTCTTGTCCTCTGATGATTTTGAGCCAGCTCTTATTCCACCCAAGACAATACCTGACCCTGATGACAAGAAACCTGAGGATTGGGATGAGAGAGCTAAAATTCCAGACCCTGATGCAGTAAAGCCTGATGACTGGGATGAAGATGCGCCAATGGAGATTGAAGATGAGGAAGCTGTCAAGCCAGAAGGATGGCTGGACTATGAACCTGAGGATGTTGATGACCCTGAAGCCACAAAGCCGGAGGACTGGGATGACGAAGAGGATGGAGAATGGGAAGCACCCAAGGTTGACAACCCAAAGTGTGAAGAAGCACCTGGATGTGGCGAGTGGAAAAGACCCATGAAGAGGAATCCAGCATACAAGGGGAAATGGTCTGCTCCTCGAATTGACAATCCAAATTACAAGGGTATCTGGAAGCCACAAGAGATAGACAATCCTGAGTACTATGAACTAGACAAGCCCAATTTCGAGCCCATAGCTGCCATTGGTATTGAAATATGGACTATGCAGGATGGTATTCTGTTTGACAACATTTTGATAGCTAGCGATGAGAAGGTTGCTGAACAATACCGGCTGGAGACATGGAAGCCTAAGTATGAGGTGGAGAAAGAGAAGCAGAAGGCTGAAGAAGCAGCTGCTGGGTTTAAAGATGGGCTTTCAGGTTTCCAGGTAACGTTTCCACCAACCAGTTTACTAAATCATGTTGCTCCTATGTTCCTATCAACCACGGTAGTCTCACTCTGTCTTTTTTATTGCAGAAGAAAATATTTGATGTCCTCTACAAGATTGCGGACGTTCCTTTCTTGGAACCATACAAGATCAAAATCATTGTATGTTACTATTATCTTTAGATTTCTTGAATTTGCATTCCTTGCATTGAACAAATTATTCCTTTTCGCATTTGATGGTTGTTTTTTTTTGGGGGCAGGATGCTATTGAGAAGGCAGAGAAACAACCTACCATCACCATTGGAGTCCTGGTGTCCACGGTAGTGGTATTTGCCACTGTTATAGTCAGGCTTCTCTTTGGTGGCAAAAAGCAACCTCAGGTGAGGGATTCAATCTGACTTAAATTTAGCTGCTGTGTTGTCTTTAGATAATTCCGACTTCATAAACCTTGGGGTTTACAGGCACCGGTGGCGCCAACTGCTTCCGCTGCTGAGAATGATGCTGCAGCAACCACTGCGGAGAAAGAAGAGAACGGGAAATCTGATGATGCATCTGCTCCTAGAGCTCGGAAGTCGAGAAGGGAGACATGAGGTAGCAAGTTTTGCCTGAGATGTTGGAGTTTAGATCCAGCCAGTGCCTTCGTTCCAATGGTAGTTAGCTTTACAAGCTTGATTGCACTCGAATTTATTGGCTAGAAATCTATGACTGCGTACGTTCTTGTAATTTCCTTCGTTGAACAATATTTTTGGAGCTTTTATTCTTAAAAAAAATTAGAGGACTGATTATCTTTTCAGAAACAATCGCCTAAAATTAGGAATGAGAAAGGTTGAATTTTTTTTTAAAAAAGAGAAATGCTGGGAATCGAATTCTTAATTATTGGGTTACTGATATTTCATAACTCTTGAATTAACACAACTAAGTGGTTACGCATCTAAATTCAATTGCCTGGTGATATCCCCACATGTGATGTTATTTTGACCTTCAACTAGCATGAATGATGAGTATTACAGGCAGGTCCGGCTTTAGGCATAGGCGGGTAAGGCCTATGCCTAGGGCCCAGGATTAAAAGGGGCCCAAAAAAATTTAAATTATTTAGGGATAATAAATAATAAATGGTTAAAATCCGATCAAATCTTGCCGCGTCCCGATACCGATATCCCCTTTATCTCCCCTCTCGATTCGACGCGTTCTCCTTCTCCTCGTTCGACGAGTTCTCCCGTTCTCTCAATGCCGATCTTGCGACAGCCGTTCGACTCTTCATCTCCTGCCGTCTGTCGACGCGATCTCCCCGTTTTCCTCGCCGACGCCGGCGAAACCTCTTCTTCGACGCGAGGGCCCCTAAGGCGCAAGACAGCACGGAGCACCTCCGTCCGGTCCGTTCGACGAGCCCTCTTCTAGTCTTCTTCGACGGTTTTCCTCGCCGACGCCGGCGAAACCTCGAGGCTCGCCGCTCGCCCCTCTGGCCGTCTTCCTCGCCGGCGAAACAGCGAGGCTCGCTGCCTCGCCCCTCTGGCCGTCTTCCTCCGTTCCTCGCCGGTGAAACCGCGACTCCGCGAGGCTTCAAGCTCGCCCCTCTGGCCGTCTTCCTCGCCGGCGAAACTGCGAGGCTCACCGGCCGCCGCTCGCCCTTCAGCCCTCTGTCCAGTGGCCCTCTTCTTCAATCTTCGACCGTCTTCCTCGCCGGCGAAACCGAGAGGGCCTCGCCCCTCTGGTCGAGTGGTCTGTGGTCGTCTTCTTCGGATTGCTGTTTACAGTTCGTCTGATTGCTGTTTACTCAAACAGTCAAGCCGATCCGGTAGTTTCTTTTACTTTTTTTAATATTATTGTTGTTGAGATTTAGCTTTAAGATAGTAATTTTTTGTGTTTGATCCAGCTGTTCTACGAATCTTTTGACGAATCGTTCGAGGGCAGTGGATCGTTTGACGGATTACCAAGGTAAATTATTTCTGTTTATTTTTAATTGTTAGTAGATAGTTCATTATTAAAGTAAATATTTATTTCTGTTCTATTATTAATTGTTAGTAGATTGTTAGTAGATAGTTCATTATTAGAGTAAATAAATATTTATTTCTGTTCTATTATTAATTGTTAGTAGATAGTTCATTATTAGAGTAAATAAATATTTATTTCTGTTCTATTAATAATTTTGCATCTAAAAAAGCAAGAAAATTTAATTTTATATAAAAAATTTATTTTTAAAATTAAAATTTTAATTTATTTTAAAAATTTTTTAAACTCACCATTGTCGGTCTCAAGTCCGAATAAAAAAGGGTGAGAGAAAATTTTTTAAAATAATAACAATCATTTTAAAAAAAATTTCGCCTAGAGCCCTCCGTGAGCTTGAGCCGCCCCTGATTACAGGCACCGGTGGCGCCGACTGCTTCCGTTGCTGAGAATGATGCTGCAGCAACCACTGCGGAGAAAGAAGAGAACGGGAAATCCGATGATGCATCTGCTCCTCGAGCTCGGAAGTCGAGAAGGGAGACATGAGGTAGCAAGTTTTGCCTGAGATGTTGGAGTTTAGATCCAGCCAATGCCTCTATAAAAATAATATGAAAAACTTGTCTTATTACAAGGGATAATCCCTTATTTATACATGAATATAACGACTTATTCTAGGAGAATTATTATAAAAGAATAAACAGATTATTATCCCTAAATATTATAACACTCCCCCTCAAGCTGGAGAATATAAATTATATTACTCAGCTTGTTACATATGTAGTCAATTCGAGGACCTCTTAGTGACTTGACGAATATATCTGCTAGTTGATCCTGTGAATTAACAAAACTAGTAGATATTTCACCAGATATGACTTTCTCTCTGACAAAGTGATAATCGACTTCAATATGTTTTGTCCTCTCATGAAAAATTGGATTCGAAGCAATATGCATAGCGGCTTGATTGTCACATATAAGTGACATTTGTGTAACCTCTTCAAATCTTAGCTCTTGAAGTAACTGTTTGAGCTATATAAGCTCTTGATTGGCTATGACCATAGCTCGATATTCTGCCTCTGCACTGGATCTTGCCATAACATTTTGCTTTTTGCTTTTCCAAGAAACAAGGTTATCTCCGACAAATATACAATAACCAGAAATAGATTTCCTATCAATGGGAGATTCTGTCCAATCTGCATCAGAATACCCTACGACTCGAGTATGTCCTTTGTCTTCGTACAGAAGACCCTTTCCTGGAGTGCTTTTGATATATCGAATAATGCGAGTCACAACATCCCAATGTTCATTGCATGGAGAGTTGAGAAACTGACTTACTACACTTGCTGCAAATGAGATATCCGGACGAGTAACAATAAGATAGCTTAGTCTCCCAACTAATCGCCTGTATCGTTCAAGGTTTGGAAGAGGCTCCCCTGATTTGGCATGAGCTTGATATTAGGATCCATTAGAGTGTCAACTGCCTTTGAGTTTAACATGTTTGTTTCTTCTAGAATATCAATTGCATACTTCTTTGGGATATGATAATCCCATCTTTAGACTGTGCTACTTCTATCCCCAAAAAATATTTGAGTTTGTCGAGATCTTTTGTCTGAAAATGTTTGAAAAGATGTTTTTTCATCTGTGAAATCCTGAGATGATCACTACCTGTGATAACAATATCATCAACATAAACTACCACTTCAAGAGCTAAGATAGGACACAAATTTTAAAATCCCTCCTCTTTTTTTTCGTCGACTCTTCTTCTCGCACCCAATAATCGCCCCTATTTCCTACCCGTCCTAATAAATAGTTCTACTCCTCTAGAATTGATCGAGAAAGACGAGTAGACGGACGGGTAATCGGTAGGTTGGTGGAGAAACTTATTTCGGGAAAGAGAGCTGCTTTTCGCACCCCCCTCGACACCGCACCCCTCCCACTTTCTCTCTCCTATTTTAATGATATTTCTATCCTCTTCTTTTTATTTATTTATTTTTTATTTTTTAAATTTTTATTTAGTTTTATTTTTTAATTAATTTTATTTAAAAATAGCTCTCATATATTTTCAATTTTATTTAGTTTTATTTTTTAATTAATTTAATTTATTATTTTTTTCATCAATACGATATTTTTTCAATTTTATTTAATTTTTATTTAGTTTTATTTTTTAATCAATTTTATTTATTATTTTTTATCAATACTTTATTTTTAGAATTTTATATAAAATTTATTTTTAATCAATTTTGTTTATTATATTTTTTTAATTTTATATTAATTTTATATTAATTTTATATATTATTTTTTTCATAATACTTGTAATTTTTTTCAATTAATTATTTTTTAAATTTTGTGTTTTTATTGATTTTATTTTTTTGTTAATCAGTTTTTTTTTCAATTTTTTTTTATTAATTTTATTTTTTTGAATAATTTTTTTTATATGTTTATAATCTTTTATTTATTTTTAGTTATAAATTTTAGAAGTTATTATTTATAAAAATTTTTAAAAGTATAAAAATATGGATCAAAATAAAAATTATATATAAGTATTAATGAAAAAATAATAAATAAAATTAATTTAAAAATAAAATTAAATAAAAATTAATTACAATTAAAAAATATATATAAGTATTAATGAAAAAATAAAAAAAAAATTAATTTAAAAAATAAAACTAAATAAAAATTAATTACAATATATATATATATAAAAGTAAAATAAAATAAAAATAAAGAAAAAAAAAGGGTTAAAAGTGTCATTTGAATGGGAGAGAGAGAGAGGAGGGAAGGGGGGGGGGGGGGGGGGGGGGGGGGGGGTGAAGAGGGGTGCGAAAAGCAATTTGCTTCGGTAAACGAAAGGAAGCCCGATAATCCAACCCTCCTCACCCACTCCTCGTGGATTCGCTGCAAATGTACTTTCAACCAAATCCGGTCTAGGCATAGGCCACTAAGGCCTATGTCTAGGGTTCAATTTTAATTGGGGTCCAATTTTTAATATATCAATGTATATATTTTAAAAAAATAAAAATTATTAAAATATTTTTAATAACCGATTTAGCTGATTAGGGCCCCAAATAAAAAAGAAAAACCCTTAAAATGCTACCAAACTCTTCCATCTATATGATTAGAATAACCGGTTTAGCTGATTAAGGTCCCAATTGAAACTGTAATGTCGTTTATATGATTATATCAACTAGAAGTAAACTCTTGTTTCTTCAATAAAACTTATCAAATCAAATTCTTTGACTTAAAACCATACATACTGGTTCAACTCTTTTTGATTTTTTGCCTTTGCGAGTTCGCCGTCGGTCGTTCGTTGTTTGCCCTTCGCCACCAAACCCTTCCCTTCACATTCGCAGTTCGCCAGACCTCGTCGGCTTATCGCGGTTGAAGAAGAGTAGGACCAAAGAAAAGTAGTAAGCACCGAGCACCTCCTCTGTGAATCTGTTCCTTTTTGCTACGCATAAATTATGTTTTATTATTATTTAATTTTAAAATAATTTTATTCTACACAATAATAGGGAATTATATTTTTATTATTATTATTTGAATATAAATATGTCTGAATAAAAAATTATATTTTTATTTTCATAAAATTAATATTTTAATTTATTTTAAAAAAATTTTACATCCAGATCTCAAGTTCGAATAAAAAAATGAATTTTTTTAAAAAATAATAATAATTATTTAAAAAATTTTTTGCCTAGGACATCTAGTAACTTGAGCCGCCCTTGAATCCGGTATATAAATTATCTATACTGTTTATTTTTAGGTTGGGAGGTTTAGATTAATTCTGTAACATCCGTTTAGCGAAAATATCTGGAGGAGATCATTCCGTTCTAATTAATCGCGCGCGAGGCACAATGTCATGGGCGCATAATAATAATCCCTTTAAATTTCCATTTATGGTCGCAAATTGCAATAAATGAAAAAAATAGCCCCCGTGTTAGTTCCCCTCTTAAAAGAGAATCAGTTTTAAGATAAAAATTTATTATTAAAATTAAAACTTTTTATTATAATATATCAATTAATAATTTATTTATTAATTTATTAATTAATCAAGTACTTTAATATTCTTATAAATTGTATCCCTCGTATGAAAATTATCTTGAGCAAATTTTATTTCTTTCCACTTCTCTTGTTCTCCGCTTCGGTTTTCCTTCTCTTAACACCTCTCTCTCGTTCTCTTTGTCTCGCCTTCTTCCTCTCAGTTCGATTCGATCTGATGGAGGCGGAGCAGCAGCGGCAGCGGAGGAAGGGGCAGAAGCGGAAGGAGGAGGAGGGCAGCAACGGCGCCGTCGCGGCCGACGCGTCTCCGTCCTCGATGGAGGTGGAGCCGGAGGAGATGGGCGAGGAGATCTGCTGCCATCGCTCGCATCAATCGCTCGCCTGCGAGGTCCAGACCCAGATTGAGGTCCTGGAGCGCTCCTTTTCATGGCGCGTTGTAGATCGAGCCGATGCCAACCGCGCTACCCACGTCCTCGCCGAGCTCGCTAAAAACGAGGATGATGTGAACACGATCGTTGAAGGAGGGGCCGTGTCGGCGCTGGTGAAGCATCTGCAAGAGCCTCCGGATGTCGGTTCGGGCGGAGGAGATGGCGTTTTTGAGCACGAGGTCGAGGAGGGGAGCGCGTTTGCTCTCGGCCTGCTCGCCGTCAAGCCTGAACATCAGCAACTTATAGTTGATGCTGGTGCCTTGCCTCTGCTTGTAAATCTCTTAAAAAGGCATAAGAAAGGTTCCAACTGCCAAGCAGTTAATGATCTTGTTAGGAGAGCAGCTGACGCAATTACTAATCTTGCTCATGAAAATAGCAATATCAAAACATATGTCAGGTATGAAGGTGGGATTCCACCCCTTGTGCAACTGTTGGAATCTACAGATCTGAAGGTACTGAGAGCTGCTGCAGGTGCTTTGAGGACTTTGGCATTTAAGAATGACAGTAACAAAAATCAGATTGTGGAATGTAAGGCTCTTCCCACATTGATTCTCATGCTTCGCTCAGATGATCCTGCCATCCATTATGAAGCGGTTGGCGTTATTGGAATTCTTGTTCATTCATCCCCTAACATAAAGAAAGAAGTTCTCACTGAAGGAGCATTGCAACCAGTGATTGACTTATTAAGTTCATGCTGCACCGAGAGCCAAAGGGAAGCAGCAATGTTGTTGGGGCAGTTTGCTTCAGCTGATTCAGATTGCAAGGTGCACATTGTGCAAAGGGGTGCACTACGACCTCTAATTGAGATGCTTCAGTCATTAGATTTTCAGCTAAAGGAGATGTCTGCATTTGCTCTTGTAAGATTGGCACAGGACTCGCACAACCAAGCTGGTATTGTTTTCAATGGTGGTTTGGTGCCTTTGCTAAAACTTCTTGACTCAAAAAATGGGTCTCTGCAGCAGAAGGCTGCATCTGCTCTTTATGGAATTGCAGAGAATGAGGATAATGTTGTTGATTTTGTCAAAGTAGGAGGCGTTCAGAGACTACAAGATGGTGAATTCATTGTCCAGGCAACAAAAGATTGCATTGCAAAAACATTGAAAAGATTGGAGGAGAAAATCAATGGCCGAGTATTGAGACATTTGCTATATTTGATGCGAGTTGGAGAGAAGGCTGTCCAAAGACGTGTAGCACTGGCTCTTGCTCACCTATGCCCGCCTGAAGAACAAAGAAGAATTTTCATTGATAACAATGGGATGGATATTCTTCTTGAGTTAGTAGTAGGGTCTTCTATTATTTTAAAACAGCAGCAGGATGGTTCACTTGCACTTTACAAAATGGCCAACAAAGCTAAGATGCTTTCTTCTGTGGATGCTGCTCCTCCTTCCCCTACCCCTACCCCTACCCCACAGGTATATCTCGGCGAGCAATATGTGAACAATTCCACACTGTCAGATGTTACTTTTCTTGTCCAAGGCAAATGCTTCTTTGCACACCGGATGGCTTTGCTTGCTTCATCAGATGTATTTCGAGCAATGCTTGATGGCGGATATACGGAGAAGGATGCAAGAGACATTGAGATTCCCAACATAAGATGGGAGATTTTTGAACTAATGATGAGGTTCATATACACCGGAGCAGTCGAGGTCACAAACATGGTGCTGGCACAAGACCTCCTAAGAGCTGCGGATCAGTATCTCCTGGAGGGCCTCAAACGCTCGTGCGAATATAGCATTGCACAGGATATCAACATCGACAACATCTCCAGCATGTACGAATTGTCGGAGGCATTCAATGCGATGTCGTTGAGGCAAACTTGCATCTTGTTTATTTTGGAGCAATTCGATAAGCTAAGCATCATACCTGGGTATTGTCATCTCATCCAGCGAATCATCCCGGACATACGCAGCTACTTCGACAAAGCTTTGCTTTGAAGCCTAATCCGAGCATCACTGAATCCTAACTAACTATTCTTTCTGGACGCTGTCAGTGTAGTAGGGTAACTTGTGCTGATAGGGACTGTACAGTTTGAGCCTATTTGCACCATTGTTTTTGTTCTTAGAGTGAGTGGGTTCGAGGGAAGAACATGCTCTCTGCTTCCTCTGTGTTTTTTGTTTAGTAGAAACGATTAAGATCGGGACCCCAGCTAATCATCTAATCTAATCTAATCTAAAGATGTGTTAAAAAAAAATAAAAAAATAAAAAAATAAAAGGTTTGTTTCTTTTTCTCATATATTTATTATTCACGAAATAAACGCAATATATTTTTTCTAATATATTAAATAAAAATAATAATTTAAAAAACGGAGAACTCCGCCGGCGCTTCTGCGGAGGAGGTAGGTCGCCGCCTCGGCCGCTTCTTCCCTTCCTTGGAAGCGGAAATTTCCTCCACCGTCCGCTCGACGTTCAGCCCCTCGACGCCATCGACACCTTCACCCAATTCCTCCCCCGTTTCCGCCAGCGAAGGGATGAACGGAGCGGAGGCCGCACCACCCGGAGGACCTCATCCCAGTTGGTTTGGTCCTTTCGAAGAATTCGTGCGCCTTGATGCCTTCGCACGAGATCCGCCGCACGGGGTCCTTCTCGAGGAGCCGACGGATGAGGCGTCGCAACGACGTGGGCTCGCCGGTGAGCTCGGGCTGCTTGGTCAGGATCCGGTAGAAGGTCTCCTTCCGATCCTGCCCCCTGAAGGGCGTCCGCCCGTAGAGCATCTCGTAGAGCACCACACCCAGCCCCCACCAGTCGACGGCGAGGTCGTGGCCTCGCCCCTCGATGATCTCCGGCGCCACGTAATCCTCTGTCCCCACGAACGAGTTCGACTTCCCGCTCGATGATGACTCGTTCGATGGCGGCGGAGGGTTCCTCGCGGAGGCAGGGGATTCGGTGGCTTCCGGCGAGACGCCGGAGTTGAAGGAGAAACAGCCCAGTAAGCGCCGCTCCTTCTTTTTCGTGTTTTTCTTTTTCGCTTCTTGCTTGTTGCCATTGCGCTCCGGCGCCAGTTCACGGCGGCGGAAAGAGGTAGAACCGAGCGGATTCGGCGGTGATCTGGGTGGGAGTTTGGTGGAGAGATCGAAATCGACTAGCATTAGGTGGCCGTTGTCTTGGATGAGGATGTTCTCCGGCTTCAGATCTCGATAAACGATTCCCAATCCGTGGAGGTATTCCAGCGCCAGCACCAACTCGGCGGCGTAGAATCTGATCGCGTCGTCGGAGAACATCTTCTCACTCTGGCGGCGGCGGAGGGAGGCGAGATCGCCGCCAGAGACATTTGTGTAAGCCCATGTAATCTCTCAGCCTTGTTATGAATATCTTGTAGTTTACAGTATAGTGCTCGATATTTTGTGGTCCTCATTAAGTCAAATAAATAAATAAAAATTATGCCACTTCTCTAATAGATAGCCGTCTGATTAAATGTAATATACTGATCGAACGGCTCATCTACATCAGGAAGCCCTAATCCGGCCACGACACGACAAATACAGGCGGCCCGCCCATCGCCGCCCTGCCCCGCTCTCGGTGTCTTCTTCCGTTCCGGCGGCGAGACTCCACGAATCGGGCCCAAGGAAGGCGTTTCCATGGCGAGCAACCCGTCGCAACTGCTCTCTTCAGAGCTCATCGATAGGTGCATCGGGTCGGAGATTTGGGTGATCATGAAAGGAGACAAGGACAAGGACATAATATAAGGATGAATTAAAGCATTAGAGTCCAGGTCACAAGCAGAGTTATCAAAATTCTCTCGGACCAAACAGGAGACCAAGCCACCAAGGCCCTCCTCCTAGAATCAAGAGACCGAGCCACCAAGGTCCTCCTCTTGAGGAATCCGGTTCAGAGCCACCAAGGTTCCCGGAGAAATCAGGTTTTGAGCCACCAAGGCTCCCTGAGATCGAGCTACCAAAGTTCACGGTGCTGAGCCGAGCTACCAAAGCTCTCCCGAACCAATCAGGTTCTGAGCCACCAAGGCTCCCTGAACACTCAGCTGAGCCACCAAGGCTCCCTGAGGAATCTGGTTCCCGGACAACTCGGTCCCGAGCCACCAAGGTTCCTCCTGGACCAATCCGGAGATAAATTACCAAAGCTTTCTCCATTCGCCCATGAGCACCAAGCTCTCGGCCATCTCGGTCCTGAGCCACCAAGGCTCCTCCTGGACCAATCCGAAGACAAGCTATCAAAGCTTTCTCCATTCGCCCATGAGCACCAAGCTCTCAGCCATCTCAGTCCTGAGCCACCAAAAGGCTCCTCCTGGACCAATCCTTAGACAAACTACCAAAGATTTCTCCACTCGCTCTTGAGCACCAAGTCATCATCAAAAACTAAGCCAAAACTAAGCCAGCCAGGAGTGGTCGACCAAATGGTCGACTACACTCGCCATGGTCGACCAAGAGAGCTTGGTCGACCACATGGTCGACCAAGAGGCCATGGTCGACCAAGAGAGCTTGGTCGACCACATGGTCGACCAAGAGGCCTTGGTCGACCATGTGGTCGACCAGGACTCCAGGTCCCTCTCTGCTCTCCCTTGACTCTCCCTCTCGGTTCTCCCTCTCGGCACTCTCGGCAGGATATCCTCTCGGCACTCGACACTCGGCAAATCCTCCATTCGGCTGTATTCCATCCGGCTACACTCCTTTCGACCATTTCTCCATTCGGCACGGCTCCACCAACTCCATTCGGCCATTACTTCATTCGGTCATTACTCCATTCGACCATGTCCCCATTTGGCTAAGTACCCATTTGGCCGTACTCCATTCGGCCGTACTCTCCATTCCATTCGGCCGGGTTTTGACCGGATTTCTATTAGGCCGAACTCCATTCGGTCAGGTCTCCATTCGGCCTTAGTCCATTCGGTCGGGTTTCCATTCGGTCAAGTTTTCATTCGGCTGAACTCCGTTTAATCTCGACAACTCCCATGGACCTGGTCGACCACGTGGTCGACCACTAAAGCTATGGTCGACCACGTGGTCGACCAAGGGGATTCATGGTCGACCATGTGGTCGACCACGTTTCATGCATGAAGCAAGATGTTTAGTCTTATGAATTGCATGAAACACGTCTTATGAATTTGCATGAAACACTTCATGCAACAAATTGTTTAATCTAATTGTTTAGTCACTTAATAGATTTGCATGAACCATTAATAAACAATTCATTAACATGTATTGTTTAGTCTAATGAATTGTTTCATGCAAATCTAATCGATTAACTTGGCGGATTGGGTAAACTTAAACTTACTTACCTAGCCCAACTAGTCCGGATAAGGCTAAACTTAAATCCTTTGTATTTGATCTGACTTTACTTGTCAAACAACAAAACAGACTCAAGTCTGGCCGGGTCAGACTGCATCAACAATCTCCCCCTTTTTGTTGTTTGACAACCCGATTTAAGTTTAGCCTACTAGGTCTTTTTCTAAACTTAGCCTACTCTCTCCCTTTGTCAAACATCAAAAAGAGTCTGTGGGGATCAGAAATTGGATTGCATTATGCTCCCCTTTATCTTAATAACAGAGAATGAGTAAGAGGATTCGGAAGTAACAATACTCCCCCTTAATTCATGATCATTCTCTTATCCCCTTAAAGATTCAATTTTAGCCCGGGTAGCAAGTTTAACCAACTATCCCCCTTACAGATTCAAGCTTTTCCCGGGTAGAACGTTTGAACAACTCTCCCCTTATCTAAACTTAAACAATTCTCTCTCTTAAAAATTCAAGTTTAGCCCGGGTAAAGCATTTTCTAAACTTAACCAACTAATAAACTTAGCCAGCTCTCCCCCTTAGTCGGACTCAATCTCTCTCCCTTGATTGCTCCCCCTAGATCTCTCTCCCAAGATTCCTGGGTCAGATAAATCGTTATCAGATGACACAATAAGTCGATATTGTATCTAGGTGCCATGTCTGAGTTACTACAGGCTACCATCACCAAGTAAGTCGGGAAAGAATTGCCGAGAAAAGAAACAACTCGGCTGATTGGAGAGTGATGGCTATGTGACTCGGCTGAGGAAGGGTTCTGGTCAACACTAAGCAAGCCGAGAAGGAATGGAGGTCGGATGAGAAGAGCAACAAAAGGTTTGGCTGGGAGGAGTGTGAAGAATTCAACCATACTCCCCCTTAAGTTGAGGTTCTCTCCCAGTTAACTCTCCCACATAAATGTTTGATTCCCTATATCTATTCCTCCCCCTAATTGAAATAAGAATTGGGGTCGAGGCAGTGATGTAGGCTGAGACAAAGAAAACTCCTTGTCAGACTGATCCATTTTCGTTATCAGAATAGGTCAATATGATATACAGATCAAGTCGGGCAGGAATTCTCAAATGACACATTAAGTAGATCAGTATAATTTCTAGGTGCCATAAGCTACAACCAATAAGCCGAGCAGAAGTTGCCGAGTAGAAAAATAACTCGGCTGAGAGGAGAATGACTCGGCTGTAGTAAGGGGTTGGCTGAGCCGAAAGATATGTCGGTAGAAATGTGGGTCAGGATTTTTAGAAGATGAGTCGGTGATAGATCACCAACCATACTTGTAGAATAAACCCAGTTATGAAAGTCCTTAATGATCAGGGAAATATATTCTAAGATCTTATTATGCAATACCTTTCCCTGATAATATACTCAGAGCATCCACACTCAACCATTCAAGTTGATAGGAGCTCCCCCTTGACCGATGCCGACTAGACACGGAAGATAGATGCCTTAGGTACCCACACTTTGGGTCATACTGCATCAACAATGCATGACTTCGGTACCCATGCCTTAGCCACACCCTTTTTAATTATCCGAGTCCTAGCAGTATGTGATTTATCATTAGTTCGTGCTAATACTGATTGGAAACTAGCTCCCTTGAGTTGAGATTGATATCCCAACCCAACCTTATTGTATACTCCCTTTTGGGAGTTCAAAATCATGTCAAAGGTCTTGGAGTTTGTTGAAAATTTTTCAAGCAACTGCTTGAGATCTCCTACTTGGTTCTTTAATGATTTGTTTTCATTCTCAAGAACCTCTACCCGAAAGTTATCAGTCTCATTCATCCTAACAGATCTTAAATTTTCTACTTCATGCTTTAAAGATTTAATATTATTTTTTGACTTCTTAAGCATGGTAGAAAGATATGAAATTGCTCTATAACATTTTTCTAATTTAAACAATGTTACCTCTTCATCATCCGAAGATGATGAAGTCGAGCTTGATTCCTCGCTGGAGCTTTCGGAGTCTGAATGTACTTGCGCCACGAAAGCGAAGTCGTGTGTGCTTTCCTCCGATGAGCTTGACGAGGACTCATCCCTCGCGGCTTTCAAAGCCATCTTCTTCTTCTTCTCCTTCTTTTTCCTTCCTCCTTTGCTCTTTTCACCTGCACACAGAGCTATACCTTTCTCTTTTTGATCTTTAGTAGCAAGCTCGTGCAGTTCCATCTCACAGAAAAATTCATCTATCTTTACTAGAGAAAGATCCTTGGACACCTTATACACATCCACCATGGATGACCATAAGGTGGTCCTCGGAAATGCTTTTAGTGCATACCTGACGAGATCACGGTTCTCAATGTGCTCGCCAACGGAGTGGAGACCGTTGATGATTTCCTTGAATCTTCTGTGGAGCTCGCTCACGGTCTCCCCTTCCTTCATCGTGAGATTTTGAAGCTGATTCTGGAATAAGTACCTCTTTGCTACACGAGAGTCCCGGTTACCCTCGTGCAGCTCGATGAGCTTGTTCCACAGATCCTTCGCGCTTGAGAATGGACTAACCTTGGTGAGTTGGTCTCTGTTAAGCCCGCACTGAAGGGTGACCACAGCTTGAGCATCAGCTTGACTCTTTCTTATTTGCTCAGTTGTTCATCTTGAAGAGCCGAGCTCCTTGCCTTCTTTATCCTTTGGAGGAGTGAATCCCTCCATTACTGAGAACCACATAGAGATATCGGTCTTCAAATAATACTTCATGCGGCTTCTCCAATTCTGAAAATCTGATCCATCGAAAAACGGGGGTCTGGTGGTGCTGAATCCCTCCTTCATATCCATTTGATGTTGCTCGTTGGGTGTTAATCCGGATGACAGAGCAGCCTTGATCTGATACCACTTGATGGATCTCTTGGATACCGACTAGAGAGGGGGGTGTGAATAGCCGCTCACACTTTTCACTTTTCTTCCTTGTCTTCGTTTGCGCGGCGGAAATGATAACTTGATCAGATACAAACGAAGATCAGCATGCTAACTCAAGGATTTACGAGGTTTGGAGATAACTTGCTCCTACTCCTCGGTGTGTCCGTAAGGTGGACGAATCCTTGATCCTTTGGCAGATCAGACCCCAGTAACATCGGCTATATCTTTTCTCCTTCTCGGTGGAGGAAACTCTCCACAGAATGTCTCAAAGATACAAAGATAAGCTCAAGACAGGAGAATACAATGAATCAAAGACTAGACAACAGAGACAACAAGAACCCCTTGCCGCTCAAGCATGTTCCTCCAAACATAGGACGTTGCTCTAGACAGAGACAACAAGAACAGCTTGCGACTCAAGCTGGTTCCTCCAAACACAAGACGTTGCTCTTGCTTCCTCTTCTTTGATTCACGATGAAGCTCTCGTAGGATTCGCAATATCGCTTGTGAGCTCCAAGGAACACAAGTTCAACCCCTCCTCAGCACTGCTTCCAGCTCTTGCTTCTTGTGCCCAACGGATCTCTGCGGCTTCCCTTCCCTGCCAGCTGCCAGTACTGCCACCAGCTGTCGTCCGTTGTCACTGAACTCCCCCTGCAGAAGAGACAACTCAAAAGCCTGCCTTGGAACTTTCATCATCCATTTGAATTTCCCTCCTTAACTTGTCCTGTATATCTGTACACTCAAAAGCTACATTAAAAATATTCAAGAACAAGGACATAATATGAGGATGGATTAAAACATTAGAGTCCAGGTCACGAGCAGAGCTACCAAAGCTCTCTCGGACCAAACAGAAGATCGAGCCACCAAGGCCCTCCTCCTAGAATCAAGAGACCGATCCACCAAGGCCCTCCTCTTGAGGAATACGGTTCAGAGCCACCAAGGCTCCAGGAAGAATCAGGTTCTGAGCCACCAAGGCTCCCTGAGATCGAGCTACCAAAGCTCACGGTCCTGAGCCGAGCTACCAAAGTCTCCCGAACCAATCAGGTTCTGAGCCACCAAGGCTCCTGAACACTCAGCTGAGCCACCAAGGCTCCCTGAGGAATCTGGTTCTGAGCCACCAAGGCTCACAGAGAAATTTTCGGCCATCCGCACCAAGCTCCCAGCCAACTCGGTCCTGAGCCACCAAGGCTCCTCCTGGACCAATCCGGAGACAAGCTACCAAAGCTTTCTCCATTCGCCCATGAGCACCAAGCTCTCGACCATCTTGGTCCTGAGCCACCAAGGCTCCTCCTGGACCAATCCGAAGACAAGCTATCAAAGCTTTCTCCATTCGCCCATGAGCACCAAGCTCTCGGTCATCTCGGTCCTGAGCCACCAAGGCTCCTCCTGGACCAATCCTGAGATAAGCTACCAAAGCTTTCTCCACTCGCTCATGAGCACCAAGCCATCATCAAAAACCAAGCCAGCCAGGAGTGGTCGACCATATGGTCGACTACACTCGCCATGGTTGACCATATGGTCGACCAAAGGGCCTTGGTATGGTCGACCAAGAGAGCTTGGTCGATCACATGGTCGACCAAGAGGCCTTGGTCGACCACGTGGTCGACCAAGGGAGCCTTGGTCGACCATGTGGTCCTTGGTCGACCATGTGGTCGACCAGGACTCCAGGTCCCTCTCTGCTCTCCCTTGACTCTCCCTCTCGATTCTCCCTCTCGGCAGGATATCCTCTCGGCACTCGGCAAATCCTCCATTCGATCGTATTCCATTCGACTACACTCCTTTCGGCCATTTCTTCATTCGGCACGGCTCCACCAACTCCATTCGGCCATTACTTCATTCGGTCATTACTCCATTCGGCCATGTCCCCATTTGGCTAAGTACCCATTTGGCCGTACTCCATTCGGTCGTACTCTCCATTCCATTCGGCCGGGTTTCGGCCGGATTTCTATTCGGTCGAACTCCATTCGGTCAGGTCTCCATTCGGCCTTAGTCCATTCGGTCGGATTTCTATTCGGCCGGGTTTTCATTCGGCTGAACTCCGTTTAATCTCGGCAACTCCCATGGACGTGGTCGACCACTAAAGCTATGGTCGACCACGTGGTCAACCAAGGGGATTCATGGTCGACCATGTGGTTGACCACGTTTCATGCATGAAGCGAGTTGGGAGAGTTTGAACCATGAAAAAAGGTAATTGCTAATAAATGTCGCTAATCCGAGACTAGGGGATATATAAGACTCGATCCACGACTATGTCCTGATGGACGCTGCTAGTCCGAGACCAAGGGGATATAAGGTTCAATCCACAACTATATCCGAGTGGGAAGAGTTTGATGCACATCAAGGCGATAAGGGGGTCAGACGCATTCAAGGATATTGACACTCTCGCCCTCAGTCACCTACTCAACCACTCAATGCTGAAGGTATGTCCCTTACTTTAATCCATATATAGTATGTAAGTAGGTCAGACATTGAAATATTTTCTTCCTTTGGCAGCTATGGTTAGAGCACCTGGAAATACACAATAGGTTGTCGCACCTACTCAAGCATTTTCAAGCAATGTAGGAGTGCCTAAATAAGCAAAAGGCTCAGGTGTCTCGGCCTCAGTTGGAGCTAGAGGTCTGGACCGAGCTGAATTGGAGTCGACAGGAGGCAGATCTATATAGGGCACCTTCGAGAGCTTCCAAGGAGAGCTAACAGCTACAAAGGAGAGAGTGACGACCTTGAAGCGAGGACTAGAGGAGGCCAAGGTCAAAGAACAAGACATTCTATGAACTCAGGTCGCACCTCTAGAGTAAGAGCAGGAGACACTGGTGTCCCAAGTCACCATGCAAGGGACTAAGTCAGAAGAACTTCGGAAACAGCTGGCCGAGAAGACCACCCAACTGCAGGAAGTTATGCTTGAGATTGACACCTTGAGGGGGCAGGTAGTCAAGGCCATTGAAAGCTAAGGAAGACTGTAGGCCAAGCTGGAGCTCACTAGAGCTGAGGGAGAGGCCTACAAAAATGGTGAGGAAGGACGTTGGGTGGCTTGAAAGGAGCTATGGTTGAAGTCAACAGACTTCACCGATATGCTGGGAGCCAAAACTGCCAGGATGCTGCAACATGAGTTCGAAAGAGATCTGAAGCAGATCTACTAGGCTGGTCTATTTCTGCTCGGCACCTCCTTGGATGTTCTAGACATAGATAGGGTCTGGATCGTTGCCTGAATCAGAGAGGAGGGGAGGGTGAGTGTACCTTATCTTCAAGTAATTTTGTACTGCTCTTCTATGACCTTTTTATCAATGAAAGCTGATTTTGTCCTTTTAATATTGTTGTTCCTGAACTTAGTAAAAATGATGAGATTTGATCTATAATTATACTTGAGTTGAGGGAGAAGGAACCTTGAGGGGGTGATTGGGCGTTGCTAGTCTGAGACCCGAGTGACTACTATACAGAACTCAATTCATGACTATGTCCGAGTTGGGAGAGTTTGAGCCCTGAAAAGTATAATTATTGATGGGCATCGTTGGTCCGAGACTAGGGGATATAAGGCTCGATCGGCGACTATATCCGAGTCAAGAGAGTTTGGATCCTAAAAAGAGCAATTGTTGATGGACGTTGCTGGGCCGAGACCAGGGGATATATAGGATTCGATCCACAATTATGTCCTAATGGACGCTGCTGGTCCTGAGACCAAGGGGATATAAGGCTTGATCCACGACTGTATATAAAGTTAGGAGAGCTTGAACCCTAAGAAAGGTAATTGCTGATGGATACCACTGGTCCAAAACCAGGAGATATAAGGCTCGATTCATGACTACGTCCAAGTCGAAAGAGTTTGGGCTCTGAAAAGGACAATTACTAATGGATGTCGCTGGTCCAAGACTAGGGGGATATATAAAAAGGTTTGAGGAAATGAACAACCTGCAAAAAGGATAAATTTATTGAAGTAAAAGAATACAAAAGAGTATATAGAGAGGGTCGATCTGGTGCACTGATAGAACTTGTTGCTTGCTGGTACCAATACATTAAACTCGGTAGGGCCTTAAGTAAGTAGCTTTCCATAGTCGAGTTAGTTCCTTGCCTTTAGGATCTGTTAAGTAGTAAGCGCTCGAGCTCGTCTTCCAACCGATTCTATAAGGACCTCTCTAGTGCGGCTCCAGCTTGCCCACGTCTCTGACGGGCATGACTTTTTTCCAAATGAGGTCCCCAGCCTAGAAATCTTGGGGGATAACTCTGTTATTGTAAGTATGACACATCCTCTATTGGTATGTCGCCAAGTGAGCAACCACTTTATCTTGGGTCTCGCTAACCAGGTCAAACTCCATGAGTTGCCTTCTACCATTATCTTGATCATACAGACTTCTCTGGTCGAACTCAATTCCTACTCCACGGGGACTACAACTTTCCCTCCGTAAACTTGGTGAAATGAAGTTATACTAGTGCTTTTACAGGGTGTGATGCGATAGACCCAAAGGATGCATGACAGTTTCTCGACCCAGTTGCCTCCCTCATGGTCGAGCCTAATCTTGAGCCCTCGGACTATCTCTTGGTTGACCACTTCAGCCTGCCCCATTACTCTGCAAGTAAGCCACGAGGTGAAGGCTTGTTGAATGTCGAAACCTTTATACTACTCTTTGAGCTTCTTCTCTTGAAATTGTTGATCATTATTTGAGACTAATCGATGAGGTATATTATACCGATATAAAATGTTCTTCTAGAGAAATTTAAGCATGACGTCCTCAGTGATCCAAACTAAAGCTTCGACTTCGATCCATTTGGAGAAGTAGTCCATGGCGACTAGGAGATATTTCTTTTGTTGGGGTCCAATTGGGAAGGGCCTCGACTATGTCCATCCCTCATTGATCGAAGGGGCAGGCAATAGTAGCTATCTTTAAGAATTTGAATAGATGCTTGGTGCTTTTGACAATGAATACAAGTGGCTACTAGCTAAGCCATGTCGGCTTGTAAGGCGGGCCAAAAGTACTCAACTAGGAGAACTTTTCGAGCTAGGGTTCGACCTCCGATATAGTTTTCACAACAGCCTTAGTGAATTTCTTGCATCATATACTCGACATCATCTGGGCTCAAACATTTGAGCAAGGGACGTGAGAAGGTGTGTTTATACAAGCTATCTTTAATCATTGTAAAATGTGTCACCCTCCTTCTGAGGAGGCGGATTTGCATCGAGTCGGGGGGCGTCTCCCCTCTCCGTAGGAAAGCTATGAAGGGAGCTCTCTAGTCTTCTTGCTCTTGCTATTCCAATGGCTGATTGATCTGAGCTATCAATGAGACCTGCACAATGGGCTCCGCTGTTGTCCAGCTGGCTAAAGAATTGGTCATCCTGGCTAACTCATCGACCTTGTGATTCTCAGTGTGGGAGATCTTTTACAGGTAGACCTCCTGGAACTCAACTTTTAACTTATTGAAGGCCTCGGTATACTTTCTTAATCGATCATTTCTGACTTCAAAATTTCTCTCAATTTGCTGGGTGACCAACTAAGAGTCGAAATGAATCAGGACTCGGGACATGCCTACCCATTTAGCAGCTTGCAGACTGACCAACAAGGCTTTGTATTCAGCTTTATTATTTGAGGCTCTGAAGCTTAGCCGAATGGAGAGTTGTATTATATCTTCTCGGGGCGAGATCAACAGGACTCCTACCTTGCTACCTTGCTTGGATGCTGATCCATCCACAAAGATTTTCCAGATGCCTTCAGAGTCAGGCCTTAAGATTTTCATCAAGAAATCAGCTAAGTCTTATGCTTTGATGGTCGTGCATGGCTGGTATTGAATGTCATACTCACTCAGCTCCACGGTTCACTTGATAAGCCTTCCTGAGGCCTCGAGGTTGGTCAGCACGTGCCCCAAGTTGTTGCTAGTTAATATGGTGACTAGATGAGAGAGGAAGTAGGATCGAAGTCAACGAGTCATCAAGAGCAAGCCCTAGGCTAGCTTCTCCAGCCCAGTGTATCTGCTTTCATCGTCTTTCAGTAAATGACTTGAGAAGTATATTGGGTGTTGAACTTGACCTTTCTGTCTAACTAGGGACTGAGCCGACAGTCCACTTGGTAGCCGACAGGTATACACACAATGGCTCGCTTGACAGTGATTTGAAGAACCGAGGCAAATGCAACAAGTATTCTTTGAGTTCCTCCAAGTCTAACTTGTTAACTCTAGTTTATTGCAACAAAGAGTTAGTCCAAAAATATATATTACAGTCATATGTCTAGTATCCAATCTACCTAATCTACTGAGCCTGCCTGATGTTTAGTTTACTTAATTTATCAAGACTTCTCACTTGCTCAGAGTTCACTCATTTATGACTTCCCTTTATCTAGAGTTTACTCTTTTAGGATTTTTTTCTTTGTTTAGAGTTTATTCCTTCAAAACTTCTTTTTATTTAGAATTTACTTTTTAGGATTTTTTCCTTGTGAAACATGTGATCCCTTTAAACTTTTTCTTTTTGTTAGACATTCGATCGCTCTTTACTTATTTGGACTTTACACCTATCTAGAGTTCACTATTCTAGGATTTCCAATCTTATCTGACATTCAGTTCTCTTCAACCTTTTAGAACTTCCCACTTGTCATACTTCAACTCCCCTTTTGCCTACCTAGACTTTCATCAATTATCAAGTGGTATTCGATCATCGTTAATTAATTAGAACTAAATTATTTATAATTAATCTCAACTTCAATTTACATCCTGAAAAATTTCTCGAGGTGTGACAAATTGAGTAGGCATAAATAATATAAACAAAGAACAACCGAACATGCTCTCTTATTTGATTTTAAAGAGCAATAAATCAGAATAAATTATGAATATGATATCCATTTGACTGGGAGGGTAGTTGTAGCATGCAAAGTGTGCTTTATGAATGATTTGAAAAATGTAAGTTCCTAAATTTTCTTCACAAAATGGCAAGCACTCGGTTATTTACAACCTCAATTTGATCTAGTAGATTCATTTAATAACGAAAAACGTAAAAATATCTTAAATAAAAAATACTGACCACACAAATCAATATGATGAAATAAATTATAAAAGGATAAGTCAAATTACAGTAAACATATTTTTACGTAAAATAATACTAACTGTCATGCTCATTACGAGCACGAGGTAAGGATGTTTAGTTGAATAGATCGTATATTGACGTCATATATTGTCAAGCTCATTTTGATTGGCTTGTGTAGGAATCATTTTTACCTCAAGCGTGGGAATCATTATTCTATTTAGCCTAAGTCAAGAATAGGTTTGACATCAGCTTTTCCAAGTGCTGCTATATTTTCTAGCAATCATAACGACTAACCACAGAAAATTTAAAGAAATTGACAGTTAATAATAAACATTGTGTGATAACTTAACATTGATATACTTTTTTTTCTTCCAATTCTTTAGACATTTTTAATTCTATGACCTTGCGTATATTTTATCTAGTTGGTTAACGTGAATTTCTTTAATTAAATAGTGTAACGTCATAGACAACTGTGGGAAAGACATTACTCTATTCCTTAATATTATTCCTTGTTAGATTTGAGGTTTTAATAATTTTTCAGGAACAGATGATACTCATTGAATTGTGTGCTATTTGCTGATTTTTTTTAAAAGTTTTTTCCTTCCATAAATCTTTTGGTAGCCGATGCATCCTTTTTACAAAATTTTACTTTGTCGACTAGGTACATGGAAACACTCGAAGAGCGATGGTCATGAAGACTATGGGCTTCTCGTCAGTGAACAAGCACAAAAATATGCCATTGTCAAGGAACTTGAGGAGCCAATTGCCCTCAAGGATGGAACAATTGTTCTTCAGTTTGAAGTTCGGTTACAAAATGGACTTGAATGTGGAGGTGCATATCTGAAGTACCTCCGTCCCCAGGAAGCTGGATGGACTCCCAAGGGATTCAACAATGAGTCTCCATATACCATCATGTTTGGACCTGATAAGTGTGGGTCGACAAATAAGGTGCACTTCATTCTTCAGCACCAGAATCCTAAAACTGGGAAGTTTGTGGAGCACCATCTAAAGTATCCTCCATCAGTACCAGCTGACAAAAACTCGCATGTTTATACTGCTATCTTGAAACCTGACAATGAGCTGAAAATTTTGATTGACGGCGAAGAGAAGAAGAAGGCAAATTTCTTGTCTTCTGACGATTTTGAGCCAGCTCTTATTCCACCCAAGACAATACCTGACCCTGATGACAAGAAACCTGAGGATTGGGATGAGAGAGCTAAAATTCCAGACCCTGATGCAGTAAAGCCTGATGACTGGGATGAAGATGCGCCAATGGAGATTGAAGATGAGGAAGCTGTCAAGCCAGAAGGATGGCTGGACGATGAACCTGAGGATGTCGATGACCCTGAAGCCACAAAGCCGGAGGACTGGGATGATGAAGAGGATGGAGAATGGGAAGCACCCAAGGTTGACAACCCAAAGTGTGAAGAAGCACCTGGATGCGGCGAGTGGAAAAGACCCATGAAGAGGAATCCAGCATACAAGGGGAAATGGTCTGCTCCTCGAATTGACAATCCAAATTACAAGGGTATCTGGAAGCCACAAGAGATAGACAATCCTGAGTACTATGAACTAGACAAGCCCAATTTCGAGCCCATAGCTGCCATTGGTATTGAAATATGGACTATGCAGGATGGTATTCTGTTTGACAACATTTTGATAGCTAGCGATGAGAAGGTTGCTGAACAATACCGGCTGGAGACATGGAAGCCTAAGTATGAGGTGGAGAAAGAGAAGCAGAAGGCTGAAGAAGCAGCTGCTGGGTTTAAAGATGGGCTTTCAGGTTTCCAGGTAACGTTTCCATTACTAAATCATGTTGCTCCTATTTTCCTATCAACCACGGTAGTCTCACTCTGTCTTTTTTATTGCAGAAGAAAATATTTGATGTCCTCTACAAGATTGCGGACGTTCCTTTCTTGGAACCATACAAGATCAAAATCATTGTATGTTACTATTTATCTTTAGATTTCTTGAATTTGCATTCCTCGCATTGAACAAATTATTCCTTTTCACATTTGATGGTTGTTTTTTTTTTCGGGCAGGATGTTATTGAGAAGGCAGAGAAACAACCTACCATCACCATTGGAGTCCTGGTGTCCACAGTAGTGGTATTTGTCACTGTTATAGTCAGGCTTCTCTTTGGTGGCAAAAAGCAACCTCAGGTGAGGGATTCAATCTGACTTAAATTTAGCTGCTGTGTTGTCTTTACATAATTCCGACTTCATAAACCTTGGGGTTTACAGGCACCGGTGGCGCCGACTGCTTCCGCTGCTGAGAATGATGCTGCAGCAACCACTGCGGAGAAAGAAGAGAACGGGAAATCCGATGATGCATCTGCTCCTCGAGCTCGGAAGTCGAGAAGGGAGACATGAGGTAGCAAGTTTTGCCTGAGATGTTGAAGTTTAGATTTGGCGTTACATTGTTAGGCTTTGCAATGTGACATATCGAAGATTACTGGGCTGTATTCAGATCCAGCCAACGCCTCCGTTCCAATGGTAGTTAGCTTTACAAGCTTGATTGCACTCGAATTTATCGGCTAGAAATCTATGACTGCGTACGTTCTTGTAATTTCCTTGGTTGAACAATATTTTTGGAGCTTTTATTCTTAAAAAAAATTAGAGGACTGATTTATCTTTTCAGAAACAATCGCCTAAAATTAGGAATGAGAACTGGGAATCGAATTCTTAGTTATTTGGTTACTGATATTTTAACTCTTGAATTTAACACAACTAGGTGGTTACGCATCTAAATTAAATTGTCTGGTGATATCCCTACATGTGATGTTATTTTGACCTTCAACTCGTATGAATGATGAGTATTACTCTGAAAGAAAAACAATTTCTGTTCTACAAAACGATACAAAGTCGCGGCAACCGAACCATGAGAGATGCGAGTTTCTGATAGGAAGAAAGTAACAATACCAAAAACAAACAAGCTTAAGCACCGAGTGTGTGTGTATAGTAGTCAGGTATGTAAACGAGCCAAGCTGCTCGCGAGTTATTTGAGTCTCAATTCAAAAAAAAAATTAATTTGAAATTGTTCAATTAAGTTAACGAGCCGAGTTCGAGTCTGATTTCGAATTCGAAAATATTATCGAGTCGAGCTTGAACTTAACAGTATTTAGTTTGTGAACTCGCGAACATATTCGTTTAAAGGTTCACAAACGTGTTCGTTAAGAGGCTCGTGAACACGCATGTATATATATATATATATATATATATATTTATATTACATGAATTATAAATATTATATATTAATCAGTCAATCGAGCTAAGTTCATTTAACTTTTAAACGAGCTATTTTCGAACCGAGCTTGAATTAAACTCGTTTAACTTTAAAATGAGCTATTTTTGAATCGAACTCGAGTCATTCGCGAACTATTTAATTTCATTACGAGTCGAACTTGAGCTTAAGAATTAAAATTCGAATCAAACTCGAGCTAACTCGAGTTTAGAGAAAACAAACCGAGCTCGAGTTCGAGCTTCTTATTGTTCGGCTAAGTTCGATTTGATTACACCCCTACAAGTAGCAAACTGAAGAAGCAGCTAGTGGGACATAGAATTCTCCCTAGTCTTCTCACGAGATGAGATGAAAGTCAAAACACACACAAAGAAGGCAAGCAGAACCTGCAAAATGTGAGTTTCTAACAGGAAGAAAGTGATGATTTAGATAGCTAAGAAACCTAAACACCTACTCATTAGTAAAGTGAAAATGGCAAACCGAAGAACATGCCAGTTTAGGACCCAGAACAATTCCTCTGCCTACTCTTTCGATGCTACGAACAGCAGGGAAATTATGCCAGGAAATAATGGGAAAACCCAGTGAAATAGGAAAATGATAAGATGACACTGAATATGAAATTAATGAGAGCACAGTTCATTTAGCTTACCAGCTCAGTGGATAGAGCCAAATGGTGTGCAATAGTGCTCTGCTACATTTCATCCAAGGCAATATTTTTACTGCTCTAAACTCTCAGGATCTGAAGCTTAGTGGAGAAGGCAATGGCTACCCAGTCTGGCTGGGAGGAAGACCACTGCAGCTGCTCGATCTCTGCTCCGGCAGTGTAGGCAAGTATGGGGTCGAGGCCACCCTCAGCAGCAGCAGCTGCTGCCATAGACTTCTGGACGTTGCCCTGGTCGCCTCCCATGGACGAGAGGTCCCAGATCAGGGCCTGTGAGTCATCGCCCGCTGTGCAGATATGGCAGGAGGAGTGCGGCGCCCAGGCGATGGCATTGACGCTGGCCTGGTGGCGGTGGAGCTCGACGACGGGGAAGGTAGGGAAGCGAATGTCGAGGACGACGACCTTGGCGCTGTCCATTATGATGGTGGCCATGTAACGAGGGTCCTGCTTGTTCCACCCGAGGCGGACGAGCGGCGTGCCGGGGGGGTCGGCGGACTCGTATATGATGGTGGAGTGCTCCTTGTCGCGAAGGTCGAAGACGCGGACGGATCCGTCGGCGGAGACGGAGGCGAAGACGCCGACGCCTCCCCACGCGATGTCGTACACCTCCTTGTCGTGGGCGATGAGCTGGGTGTCCACTGCCTCCCGGTCGATGTCCCAGACAGTGCACGTCGTGTCGATGGAGGAGGTTCCGATGCGGCGGGGCTCCGCGTCGTTCCAGTCGAAGGACGTGATGGGGCCGCAAAACTCGGAGTTGCGGTTGCCGTTGAGGAGCGAGCCGAGCTCGATGCGGGAGGAGTCCTCGGCGATGCGCCAGATGCGGAGGAAGTCGGCGGAGGTAGCGAGGAGGTCCGGGCGGAGGCATTCGCGATCGGGGACGAACATGGTTTTGGTGGGAGGGAAAGGATGGTCGAAGGAAAGCACGGGGTCGGAGCGGATCTCTCCGGAGGCCTCGTCCAGCTGCACGATTTCCATCCGGTTGCCGTAGCCCTCGAGCAGGCTGCCGACGGCGAGGCGGTACCGCTTGTCGGAGCGGACGCTCCAATTCATCGAGTAGATATGCCAAGGCGCATCGTAGGTGTAGATCTCCGAGCGCTGCTGCTTCTGCAGGTCCTCTTCTCCGTCGCCCTCCGAGGATCCGAGGTCAGGCGTAGGCCGCCGATCCGGGAGCTTCGTATCTCCGCTTGCACCCATCAAAATATCGTATCTCCTCCTCTCTCTCGTCTCGGTTACTGGCGAGATCGCCGGATGCTGGAGAGAAATCGCCGGAGAAGTGGAGAAGGACAGTGGATCGATGCGTTCGGATGGGGATTTTGGTCGTGCTGTTTGTTTACCCTAAAGTACGGATCAGGGAAATATTTTTGTTTCTTCACGAAATTAGAAAATACGGACGGATTCAAAATCCGATTAATTTTTAGTCCATTCGAAAAATCAAACTTGTTAAATTTAGAAAATGGAAGAATTTAAAATCCGATTATTTGAATTAATTTTGAAAGAAAATAAAAAAAAGCGCCCTTCTTTTTTATTATCAATCGAAAGGTCCTCATTTAATATATATATATATATATAAATTTGATATCCTGCGTGATTTATCCTGCGTGATCCGTGCGCCACACTTCCGATCCATCGCCGCTGTCGCCGCCCCGTCCGGCCACCGTTGTTCGCCGCCTCAGACGCGATCGACTCGTCACTCGTCGATGCTCCATCCGACGGCGGATTTCGACCACGATTTGGTTAGAATCCGACGAATTTGGCCGGAAATGCGATCGACGCCGGTCCTTCCTTGGTTGATCTTCGATCGCGATTTGGCCGGAATCCGACCGCGATTTGATCGAAATTCGATCGCGATTTAGCTAGAATCCGATGTCCGACACTATCGGGCGCGTTTCTGGATTCCGACCACTATCCGGTCGGAATCTGCCGTCGGATCGAGCGCCGACGAGCGGTGCGTCGATCAGGCTCGAGGCGGCGACCGACGGTGGCCGGTGAGGGCGGCGGTGAGGGTGGCGGTGGTGGTGGATCGGAGGTGTCGCACACAGGTCGCGCGGGATAAGTCGCGCAGGATATCAATTCTTTTATATATATATATATATATATATAGAAATGATCTGCTGGGCGCTTATTTCGTGACCGTCGACGGCCAGCGGTCCTTCCTCAGGTGGTCTCCGATCATCGAAATCCAACGTGATTCGATCGGAACACTGGGAACTACATCGATCAGCTGATGATTAAGCCTCCATATAATGCATGGTTGTAGGATCCACGAGTCGCCCACGAAGCTGTCACCCAACAGATCAATCTTATATATATATATATATAAAGAGAAATGATATGCAACATGAAAAAATGCAACATGAAACCAACATGACACACTTGCATGGGTATGGGTTACATGGTGTGGGGCTCATATATTAAAAATTCCATATATACAAATATGAAAGTTTAAATTATTTTATATTATATTAGTTTTAGTCCAAACTGTTTCAATTATAATAATTTATTTTTAATTAAATCAAAATAATTTTGATAATAAATTGAACCTGTTTGATAAATATTAAAATAATTTTAATTATAAATAATCTGTATGTACAAGTATTAACCCAAGAAAACAGTAATGTTGTCCGAAATCATTTAACAACTCGTCATTAGTGCTCATGACAGTGTACTTAGACACAAAACATGACTTAGCTGGTGGTAGAGGATACCAACCAACTCTTTGAAAGTTATTATTAAGGTCTTGATTTCTAAAATGAGAGTTCTTAAAAAATCTCAAGTATCTTTTGGAAGAACAAAAGTAGTTAAGAATCATAATTGTCTTGGCATCCTAACTAAAATAGAGATGCATAGTAATTAAGAATCATAATTGTCATGATATCCTAACAAAACCTGCAAGATTCTTTATTAGATCAAAATCACTAGAAGTCTCTAATTGAATTAAATTATTCTTAGAATAATATTCGCCCGTCATACATAATCTTTCTTTATTCAATGAATCTACAGATTATTAGGAGTTGAATCAGTTCAATATATAGAAATATAGTGTCAATTTAATAATCAAGGCCGCCACTAGTATATTTCTTTAGTTATACTTACAAAAAAGTAAGTTTTCCAATTATCTAGTAGAGGCCCAAAAGTTATTGGATTTTGGGGTGGCGGTGCAATTTGAAGCGCAGACAAAATGATAGTATAATACTGTTTAGGCAAAGTCGAGGTTAGAATTAGACTTTATCTTTTTAAGATGAATTTGCCCTAGACACGATGCTCAGGGAATCTGATGATTGTCTCGCAAGATACAATGACTTTATCTTACGATAGCAATATTGCAAATCGCAAGACCTGCAAACTGAAGAAGCTTCTCGAATTCTCCAAATGCAAGTATAGAATGAAATACTTGCTTTATTTTGAATTGAATGAATAAAATGAGAATGTGAGAGGTCTTATTTATACTTTGTGAAGGGGTAAAAGAACTTCTTGGTTTAATTAAATCTCATCTATCCAACTTGAATTGGATGATCTAGATCACATCCCTTCCTAAGGAACACAATGTCCTATTCATGAAAGAACTCCAACGTCCCTTCACTTGGATTCCATTTGAAAGAGTACTTTATCTCTTCATTTGGATACATCTAAATCTTTCATTTTACAATTCAATGACTGAGATTGAGTCATTCGAAAAGCCACTTATGCCATCTCATTTGAGGGAAAGGGAGAGAAGGATGAATCTGATTTTTCCATCTTAATACGATAATCCAGATTAACTCATCATGTCACCAATCCATGTGATTTCTCATTCACACACTAATTGATTTATCCTTTGTTCTAAAAAATTTCTTAACAATCCACATGAATAAAAATTAATGCATGCATGCATGTTAACACTAAAGGAAAGTTCAATCGAAAAATTATTGCATTAGGAAGAGATAGCTTGTGACATTGAACCTTTTGTAGTAGAGTACCATTGAATTTACTAAGCTGCTTAGTGAATACAATGTCTTGAACTACTTAGTTGTTTGTATTAACCAAAACAATAGTCCTTACACAATAATTTTTTTCACATCTTTTATAGTTCTTATTGTTATGCCCATTTTGGCTATGGACAACATCTTGGATTCATAAGTGTTTCATTAAAGCGGTCCGTCTTTACACTTATATAGGTGATCTTCTAGCAAAAATATCTTACTATACTCTACTTTTTTAAGTAGAGGAGTCGTTAAAAGTTTATAACTTCACCTCACCACAAGTGGTAGACAATATGCTTTCCATCCTAGGAATGAGAGGGGAACTAGTCCAAGTGCTCATACGAACTTTTATAATTTTGTTATCCTATTGAACCAATATCTTAGGATCTCTAATCAACAAGATTGAGTTACCACTATGAATATTCTTGCTTGTAGATTTTTAATCTCATTCTTCTTGATGTGCATAATATTTTATCTTTACTCAAACTTTTTGTAAGTGAATCTGCTAAGTTATCTTTCAATTTAACATAATCGACAGAAATAACTCCATTTGAGATCAACTATCTAATGGTATTGTGTCTTTGACAAATATGTCATGATTTACCATTGTTGATTGATTATCACAATGTATTATTACGGTAGACACTAATATTTCCCAACATGGGATATCCTCTAAGAAGTTACAAAGTCATTCGGCTTCGTCTATGACTTTATCTAAGGCTATAAACTTGGATTCCATAGTTAAACGAGTTATAGAAGTTTGTTTCATGGATTTCTATGACACTGCTCTACCACCAACAATATATATATATATCTATTAGTGGACTTGAAGTCTTTTGTGTCAGATATCCAATTTACATCACAATAGGCTTCTAGTACCGCTGGACATCTCATATAATGTAATCCATACTTTAAGGTGTATCTTAAATATTTAAGAACCCTTATTAATGCCTTCCAATCGTCATCATTTGAATTACTTGTAAATCTACTTAATTTGTTGACCACATATACAATATCTAAACATGTGCAATTAGTGATATACATCAAACTACCAATTATTCTTGAATATTTCAATTGGGATATAGGTTCACCATGGTTCTTAACTAAATGCAAGCTTAAGTCCATTGGTGTTTTTACAAGGGAAAGATTATGTGCATTAAATTTTTTTAGCACTATCTCAATATAATGAGACTTGAAAGGACAATTCCTTTTAATATCTCAGTGATCTTAATCCCAACTATAATGTCCGCTATATCCATATGTTTCATATCAAAGTTCTTAGTTAACGTATTTTTAGTAGTCATAATTATCATAATTACTACCCATGATGAGTAAATCGTCTACATATAAACAAACGATGACAAATGAGTCAGGTGCGCCTTTGATATATATGCATTTGGCGTACTCGTTGATTTTAAATCCATTTGACATCATAGTTTTGTCAAATTTCTCGTGCTGCTATTTTGGTACTTGTTTTAGCCCATACAGTGACTTCACGAGTCTACACTCCTTATTTTTTTATCCTAGAGCCACAAACCTTTTAGGTTCCTCCCTCTAATTCCCCATATGAAAAGGTTGTTTTCACATTCATTTGATGTATCTCAAGATTATGTATTATAGCAATAGCAATGAGAACTTGAATACATGTGATCTTTATCATTGGTAAATATATATCAAAGACGTCAAGACCTTCCTTTTGTTTGAATTTCTTTGTCACAAGTCTTGTCTTGTACTTGTCAATAGTTCCATCAGCCTTATATATCTTCGTTATGATCCATTTACATCCTAAAAGCTTGATTCTAGGTGGAATTGTAGAGAATCCTATGGGACAAACAACAAAATTCGCAGCCCAATGAGCAATCCATGCGAAAGAAAACTCATACAAAGTTCGATTTATTTATCTAATAGGTCTATACCTTTGAAACGTGCTCTTCTCTTATCTTGCTCGTCCCCGGTTCATCGGATTTCTTGTACGTTCATTAAGCGTCCATGCCTCTATGCGTATCCACACAAACACGATCTCAAACTTTGAAGAAGAATCGCCTTTATGGTGCTAGTCACACAAGGAGATTTGGCGAAAATAAGGAGGAGGAAGAAAAGGGGTGCTCGGCCAAGAGGGAGAAGATAACTCAAAATACCTTGTGCACCTTTGAAAAATGCAAGAAAATTTTTTTATATTCATCTCATGAATATGAAGGCTTTTTGCTTCTTTAGCTTCCTCATATTAAAGTCAATTAAAATCCAAATAGACCACATGTTTCTCATGTTGATTCTTCATCTTTTATTTATCCAATGAAGAAAAAAACCCTTGATCTTGCTCTATTATTAATTTATTAAATATTTTAATGAATTAATATCTCATTCAAATTTGGTTGAGTCTAATCTAAATGAGTCTAACTCAAATTAGACTCAATCGCATAATCTAATTGGATTCACTTAAGTCTAACTCAATTAATCCAATTCGGATCATATTTTAGTCAAACTAAAATCAATCAATCTTTGAAGCATCATGTCCTTTGTGTATGACCCAATAGGTTCTCGTAACGTTGGTACTTGGTAATGTCTAAACTGCTTTAGACACATAAGCAATGAGCGGCATCTAGCAATGCATCACTACTACCCAAGTGACGAGAAAGTCGAGATCCGACCTAACCTTTCCATGACTACTATAATGTATGATAATGTCTTTCTATCCTTAATATCTAGATTGATAAATGAGGCATAGATCGTGTCATCCTCGATATCAATCTTTGTGTTTCTTGATCCCGAATAGACTCACTCAAGCAAATGAGCTCAATATCTCATATTGACTCATTTGAACATGATCATGCATTTAGTAGTCCTACTTGATTAAGGGGCCCACAGATATCACTCCCGTCATATGGGAGGGATATATCTAATCTACATCACTCACATTCCTCCGCATAATTCGTTGCATACCCAGTGATCACATTTATAGTCCACCTTGTTACAGGTGATGTTTGACGATACCAAAGTACATAATTCCTTATGTAGGGAACCATAGTGACTTTAGGTATAAAAATTATTCATACCAATAATCATATGAGAAAGTTTATGACATTCATATAATGATCCATGAAACTTTCTCATGGCGGATCAATTTAGTATATATTTTCTAATATATACCCATGTGTCAACGTAATATCACATATCCATGACTTGTGAGATCAAGTAATCAATTGACCTACATGCTAGTCTCAATGCATTAATATTGTCTTTGAATATTAATACTTGACTAGGAATAGTTAAGAATAGTATTCTCTATATCATCTTACTATCAATTTAACTATTGATATAATATAGATTAGAACCTATTACTTAAGAACATTATTATATTTAATCATTTAGCACAAAAACTAAACATAATAATTAAATTTTATCTTTATTAATAATAAAATATAATATAAAAGTCTAATTAATCATGATTACATAATTGTTCTAGGGCTATTACTAATAAGAATATTCATCAATTTTTAAGTATGATTTTATATGATAAAATCTATTTTATTATTGATGACTTCTTTTCAAAAGGAGCCTAACTACCTGGATAAGGTTTCACTTTATGAGCCATGCTATACAATTGTGTAAAATTTTCTATTCATGTAGCCATTAATGCGTCACCAGAATGAAATTATATGTGCAACAGTTAATACAAGTAAAATCATGTCTAAGAAAAAATTTTATCGATAGAATAAATTTGAGAAATTCGAGAAAATCCAATTGTGTAAAATTTTCTATTCGTGTAACTGTTTAACTTAAGCAAAAAAAAAAAAAAAATTATCATCCAACAGTCCCATTCTATTCGTATAGCTGTTTAACTTCAGCAAAAAAATAACATTCGACTCTATAATTATTTATAAAAAGATAAATCAAAAAATTATAATTTAACCACTACAAAAAAGATATTACTTTAACTTCATCGAAATTCGATTTTTATCTATTTTAACAAATCAATTTTGTAATAATCAACTCAATCATATAGTTATGTAGCAGTTTAATGAGTCCAAGTAAAAGAAAAATAGATAGATTTGATCCCATACTTCTAATGTCACAAATGACTCAAATAATATGGACGTATGAAATATGAAAATTGAAGCTTCTCATAGAAATCCATCCTATCATTTATCATGGCACCAAGCCCAGGGCACATAAAATAAAGAAAACTCTGAACTGTCAAAAGGAGCCCAAGTAACTAGAGCGTTCCCGAACGATCAAAGGGAAATCAAGCACGTAAAATAAATAAAACAAAACATACTCATCCGTGAAAAGAGAATTCTGCAATAAGATTCTCAAATATTATCAGCCTTAAATCATCAGAATGGTGCATTGGCATGCTCATGATCGAGGCTGAAACAAATGTCACTAACCTTGAAGAATGTATTGCCAAACGACATGTACTGAACAAAATCTGGTTGATGAAACTAATCCCAAAACACATCTCTCTAAATTCAAACAGCCATTTATACCGATCAAATTGCATGAACTCAAGTGAAACCGAGTTAAGTTTCATAGTAACACTCACAAACAAAATATATCTGTTTTACTCATCCTCCTGGCTGCGCAACCTAGCAAGCCTGTTAGTGACAACAATGTCAAGTTGTGCAGCTCGTTCAACGATGAGCTTGCGCTTCTTCGTAGAAACACAATGGGCGATCTCAGCACAATAAGTCCTGGCATTTCAATTTCAGGAATTACATGTTAAACCACAAAAGGCAATAAAGATGAGATTCAGATGTTGCCTTGAGAGTCAGTATGTTCATCATATAGCGTACCGGTTGTGCATCATCAGCAACTCCAAATCTGAAACGTTGTTAACCACAAACTTCTTAAATCGATTTGGCAGGTAGTGTCGTGTCTTCTTGTCGGAACCATAGCCAATATTTGGCATCAAGGTGCATCCCTTGAACTTCCTTCTCACCCGAGAATCAATACCTTTTGGTCTGCGCCAGTTTGGCTGTAGAAACAACAGATTAACCATGAGTCTCAACTATTTGACATCAAAAATACATTTTATCAAACTAATTGCATAGGCATGCATCCTCTTCATCACATTAATATAATTAATAGATATATCATTCTTCTCTGAAATTCTCCATAATGCAGGTTTCCACGAGAGGGGGGGCCACATTTTAAATATTTAACAATAAATTATTAATTTTAAAATAAATATATTAAAATATTAGTAATTTATTTCAAAAAAATATTTTGAACAAATAATAATAATAAACAAAAATATTCATACTAAACATGATTACATTTAACGCAATCGAAACTCTGCTCTTCGTTTTTCATCTCCTGAAATTCATCTATGAGAGAATCAACATCAAAACTACGAGCAATATTTCTCTCAATATACATCATCAAAGAACTAGATAAAAAATCATCTTTTATTTTATTCCGAAGCCTATTTTTCACGATCTTCATGGTTGAAAATGCATGTTCAGATGTTGCGGTTGAAACTGGAAGAGTCAAAATAAGTCGAATCAACCTATCAAGAAGATAATAAGTTACTGACTTTCCGATCTTTGACAGAATCTGACACACTTCAGAGATAGTTGAAATATCCTTGAAATCCACATTTTTCTTAACCTCACTTTCAAAAAGCTCCAAATGATATTTGAAATGTAGCTTCTGTTGACTTGTAAAATCTGCTGGATAGAATTTGTCAACTAATCGACAAATTTCTAGAATATCAAATGATTTTGGATGTAGAGCTGAACTGAGCTTGAGCAATTCCATCATCTGTTCATTAAATCTAGACTTCATCTCATCCAATATGCAATCTATTGTATATGTAAATATCTCAAACCGATAATAATATTCTGAGGTAACTGGATTAGATTTACGGGGACGTCCTTTACTTGATTGTCGAAGGGCATTCATATCAGGAATATGTATTTCACGATTCTCACAAAACTGCTTCATCTTTTCTAGCAACTCATCCCAATCATTTTCCTGAAATTTTTCAATGATCTCTTTGGTGTTTGCTACTAAATCAATAGCATGTAAGATATCTTGAGATCTGTACTGTAGCAATTTGCAGAGATCATCTGCTCTTCCCAATAAGTCTATCATCAAATGCAAGATAAACACAAACTCAAAAGACAACATTATCTCACAGGCTCCTTTAGCTGATGCTCTTGAAGAAACTGAACCTTTATCATCCACAATATCTTCCAATACTTATAGAACTGGATCAAACATTTCAAGTAGACTGAGAAGAGATTTTAGATGGGAATCCCAACGTGTGTCACCCAGACATTGAATACAGCCAATCTGATTCTGCCCCCTTCCTGTTTCAAGCTCACCCGTGGCAGCCAATTCTTCAATCTGAAGTGCTCTGGCATTTTGCAATTGATCATGACGTTTAGAAGAAGCAACTAAGTTAATAATCAAAGCCACGTAGGAGAAGAAATTTTCAATAGGGATGAGACTCTGAACCGTTGCCACCAAAACCAATTGTAGCCTATGAGCAAAACAATGGATGTAATATGCATATGGGCATTCATCTAAGAACAAAGCTTGTAAACCATTCCACTCTCTACGCATATTACTAGCACCATCATATCTTTGTCCTCGAATATCTTGTATGCTGAGATCATGACGAGATAGAACACTGGATATTTCTTTCTTCAATGTCAAAGCTTTAGTGTTCTCTACATGTACGATGTCAAAGAACATTTCTTGAACAAAACCTTCCTTATCAACAAATCTCAAAACGATAGTCATTTGCTCTCTAGCAGATTCATCCACAATAATACAAAATTTTCCATCACCAATTTCAGAACGAATGAATCTCTGAATTTTACTTGCATAGAGCGATAATATCTCTTTCTGGATTTAAGGAGAAACATATGATGCATTCCGAGGAGCTTTTTCTAGAGTTAGAGAAGCAACTTCGTCATTAAATACACCTGAGTGCTTTACAATCTCTAAGAAGTTGTCTCTATTATGCGAATCAGATGTCTCATCATGACCTCTAAAAGCAATACCTTGAAATGCACAGAATTTGGCAGCTTCAATTGAAACTTTTAGCCTCAATCTGTTCTTCACAACTAACTCTTTAGATTGTTTATCCACAATGATGTCAATATGCTGTAGTGAATTCATCATATCAAAACATTTTTCCATAGCTATCCTGTGCGAAGAACTAAGACTCTTCCCTTCATGTGTCAAAAAAGCACAATTTACTCCATCATTCACCTTTTTCCAAGACTGAAATCCATCAATAACAAATGCATTTGCTCCAAACACTGAAGATGGCTTAGCAAATAAGAAGCATGGAAGACAAAATGCTGCATTCTTAAAAGGAGAATACTCCAACCAATCTGGAAATAATTTATACCAAGAAGTCAGAAATTTTCTACCACGACCCTGAGATATAGGCAGATCAACTTGATAAGGTCCAGCTTTCCAATAAAGTCGTCGAATTTCATCTCTTTTTTCCACTGGATATTCCCATATCATCTTGTGCTTACCAGGATCCCTTTCAATTTGATTATCACCCAAAGACGCTTTGTCCACTTTATGAATCTTGTTTGGAGGAGAATTAGAATGATTGTCTTGATTATCTTGACAGGGCATTCTTTCACTACTATCTTCAATAGCCACGAAATTATCACCAACATGTTTCGAAGACTCGAGATTTCTCTCTTCATCAGAGCCCTTTTTTTTGAAGTAAGAATTAATTCTTCTCTTACTCATAATGAATAAAAATCCTATAAATTCAAAAATAATTAAATTAGATCTAAAATAAAATGAAACAAATAAAATAATTAATTAAAAAACTAACAATACAATAAATATTTAATCAAAAATACATAAATAATAAAATTATACAATCACGCAGCTAAACACGCTATATTTCTTGAAGCATCCTTTTTTTCCAGAGAACTGATTTCCTGCAAAATATATCTGCATGATTAGAAGACCCTAATTTTAATTCTAGTTACTACAAAAATTAAATTTCCAAAAAACTTAAAAGTTAAACTTGGAATTGAGAATATCAAATGTCCATATTATGTATCAGTTCATACCTAAAGGCACAAAATCACGCATAAACTGGATCTCTTGCTACAAACTGTGAATGTGACACCAGAAATTCACCCAAAAAACCCCTAAATCTGAGAAAAGCAAAGGAGAAATTTTTTAAAGAAAATTACCAGATCACAGCTATCAATTGGGTACAAACGAACAGGGTATCAGACAAAAAGACAGAAACCCACCTCTTGTAGTGGTTTTGCGATCAAACTGCCAATCTCATGCCCTCCTACTCTTTTTAATATATTGTATTATTTAGCTGCTGAGCTGAGGCCCAAAGGAAAAAAAAGCCCACAAACACAATATATTGGGCTGGAGTCTGGACAAAGGGGGGTGGGTGTTCGATGGGGGGGGCCAGTTCCAATTAAAAAATTTTTTTTGTAACGCCCGCCCTTACCAGAGCCTTGACGGACGCTACAGTTTATCTTTACATTCATTCATACTAATATCACATACGCAAATCCCAAAATTTCGCAGCGGAAAAAAAACATAAAGTATCGAACATGGTAGGGATCTCATATATGATAAACAAAGTATCTTAAGCATGCATTGTCTAGATTGTTGAGTTCTAACACAAAAACAACCATAATAGAATATCAAGTCTTTAACCACACAGTTAATAATCTAAACTTCTAACATGCAATACTAAAGTTTCATATTCAGTCCGTTATGGCACCACCACACACATCTTGATCTCAGCCTTGTCCTGCTGCCTCCCATTGCCTAATGACCTCGGTTTGGCTCTGCAACATAAGAAAGAAGAAAACTATAAGCACAAGGCTTAGTAAGCTCCTTTCCTACTCACCAAAAACCAATCGTCAATCCGAGCATAACATTTATATCATGTTAAAAACAAACATAATCATAGAAGCATATTAATACATTGGCATTAAGCACATGAATATTCCTTAAGTTTAACATTGAAATCATATGCATAACAATGATGAACATGCCTTTGAAAACTTATTATCATAATAGATAAAAATAACCATTCTTATCATTCTTTGGGATCCCCGGCTTGTACCCATTTATTTCTTGCGCGCCATTCCAAGTAAGTACGAGGTAGCAATTCTCGACTACTCAGTTACTAGGTCTTCTGCCTTTCGACCTAGGGCCGTTCTCTAGGTGGCCATCCCTTGGACCCCTTTCGGGTTCCGGTACAAGCCATTCATTAAAATAAATTAATGCACATGCTTTCATTTTCTTTTATCATTATAGGAGAACCTCCAATGACATTTAAACCTATCAACTAGATTTACAATATCACTTGAGCACCCTACATGGTTTAGCCGAGACCTTGTAGGTTTGAAAACCCTAGGTTAGGCTTAACCACTTAATACTCTATGTCCTATTAATGTTTCTCCACTCTTTGAAACCATTTACTAGGGTCAGGACATTACTCAAGCCTCTTGTTTAACAAGGTTGGCCGAACCCCTAGTGTTAGCATGAGTCCATTTATTTGTTTTAGATCTAACCATATGAGACCCTAAACCCTAATGAGAGTTTATTACATAACATTTTCAAACCTTAGCTAGGTTGGAACACAACCTAATCCCTTTGTATCCAATCTGGCCGAAACTTTAAAAAGGCCAAAATCATGAAATAAATTCAACCAAATGAACCCTAAAGCATGCTACAACATCACCTATCCTTTCAAGCCTTGGTAGGTTAAAAAACATAACTTAAAGCCTTAGATCTCCATGTTGGCCGAACCCCCTATAGCATGAAATCCTAGGGTTTTTTTTCCCACATAAAACTTTGAATCTTCATAAGAAATCATACATATCCTTTGCAAGTATAGCTAGGTTAAAAACACCATCTTAGCCCTAACTACAAGCTTTGACCGAAACTTTAAAATATGTAAGCATAAGTTTGATTTAATCCACATGCAACCCTACATCATCATAGGAAATCATCTAATAATACTTGCCAACATAGTTAGATTAAAAGCATAAGGAACCCTAGATCATGATAGAAGAACATCAAGTATCCTATGAAACCTTTAGTTAAGTTTGAAACCATCTCCTAAGACCTTAATCAAACCTTGGCCGAAACCTTAACATGTTACAACATAAAGCCCTAAACTTTAATCACATGAAAAACAAACAAATTTTATTTAAACATCTTCATAAAACATATGGCACAAAACTTATTCAAGCATACTTTTGGAACCCTACCTTAAACTTCATGGCCGAAACATCTAAACAAGATTTCTTCATGTATTTGCCACATAAACTTTAAAACATAAAGAAACCATGGAAAACCATCAAGAAGCCATTATGTTGTAGGGTGAGGGAACTTACTTAGCCTTTAGAAAAGTTTACCCTAAAGAAGAAGAAGAGAACTCCTTGTCTTGTTGTCTTCTTGAGATTCTTCCTTCTTCCTTCAAAACCTCCCTAGCCCTTGGTTTAACCTCCTTGTTTTGACAAAAATGGTGATGAGAACCCCCATCAAACCTCTCGGCCAGAGAAGTAGAATAGAAAAGAAAACAAGAAAAGAAGAGAAGAACCAAAACCGAGGTCATTAGGCAATGGGAGGCAGCAGGACAAGGCTGAGATCAAGATGTGTGTGGTGGTGCCATAACGGACTGAATATGAAACTTTAGTATTGCATGTTAGAAGTTTAGATTATTAACTGTGTGGTTAAAGACTTGATATTCTATTATGGTTGTTTTTGTGTTAGAACTCAACAATCTAGACAATGCATGCTTAAGATACTTTGTTTATCATATATGAGATCCCTATCATGTTCGATACTTTATGTTTTTTTTTCCGCTGCGAAATTTTGGGATTTGCGTATGTGATATTAGTATGAATGAATGTAAAGATAAACTGTAGCGTCCGTCAAGGCTCTGGTAAGGGCGGGCGTTACAGAATGGTATCAGAGCAAAGTTATGTCACTACACACACACATCAAGCCTGAATCCTGCCGCTTCCAAGTAAGATATTTATGTATACCTTACTTACCTTACTTACTTTTATGTGATTGATGTGATTGGAATATAATGATATGAGTATGTTTATGATAACTCATTTGACTTGATATACTGTCTCACAGCATGGCTCATTATAATGAACGATTGGAGGAGTTGTTCGATGAGCTAGATGCAATTGAGTACAGTCCGGTCCTAGGAATCCAAGGAGTTATTGGAAGAGTGGATCGAACCTTCTGGAAGCTAGAACAAGAGAGGTTCCCTATGCTGAACGACCACCGGATCGGGGCACTGATGCGTGCTTTACCCAGGCGCGCGAGGACGGTAGCTCAGGAGATTTGGGGTCAGCATGGTTGTCGCCTGGCTTACCCAGCGTTGTGCAGGCTATTGCTACAGCATGAGTTTCCGGAAGATCTAGGAGAGTCAGGATCAGAGTCCGAAGACGAAGAGGAAGATCCAGAAATTCTGGAGTATTATGAGTCTGAGGAGGACCCTGAGCCTGAAGAGGGTTTTGAGGACGCTCCTGAGGAGAATGAAGAAATAGAGATGGTGATCCTGGAGGAGGATGAAGCAGAAGGGGATCTTGAGATAGAGGATCCAGACGAGGACATGGAGGAGACTGTAGAGGACCCTGACGAGATACCGGAGAACCCTGCTCCGATAGCTCCTGTTCCACCACAGGACGATCTTGTCATGACTATCATGACAAGATCTTCCTGTGGTGGAACAGGAGCTATCGGAGCAGGGTTCTCCGGTATCTCGTCAGGGTCCTCTACAGTCTCCTCCATGTCCTCATCTGGATCCTCTATCTCAAGATCCCCATCTGCTTCATCCTCCTCCAGGATCACCATCTCTATTTCTTCATTCTCCTCAGGAGCGTCCTCAAAACCCTCCTCAGGCTCAGGGTCCTCCTCAGACTCATAATACTCCAGAATTTCTGGATCTTCCTCTTCGTCTTCGGACTCTGATCCTGACTCCCCTAGATCTTCTGGAAACTCATGCTGTAGCAATAGCCTGCACAACGCTGGGTAAGCCAGGCGACAACCATGCTGACCCCAAATCTCCTGAGCTACCGTCCTCGCGCGCCTGGGTAAAGCACGCATCAGTGCCCCGATCCGGTGGTCGTTCAGCATAGGGAACCTCTCTTGTTCTAGCTTCCAGAAGGTTCGATCCACTCTTCCAATAACTCCTTGGATTCCTAGGACCGGACTGTACTCAATTGCATCTAGCTCATCGAACAACTCCTCAAATCGTTCATTATAATGAGCCATGCTGTGAGACAGTATATCAAGTCAAGTGAGTTATCATAAACATACTCATATCATTATATTCCTTATCATATCATCACATCAATCATAAACAAAAACAGGTAAGTAAGGTATACATAAATATCTTACTTGGAAGCGGCAGGATGAAGGCTTGATGTGTGTGTGTAGTGACATAACTTTGCTCTGATACCATTCTGTAACGCCCGCCCTTACCAGAGCCTTGACGGACGCTACAGTTTATCTTTACATTCATTCATACTAATATCACATACGAAAATCCCAAAATTTCGCAGCGGAAAAAAAACATATAACATGAACATGATAGGGATTTCATATATGATAAATAAAACATCTTAAGCATGCATTGTCTAGATTGTTGAGTTCTAAAAAAAACAAACATAATAGTATATCAAGTCTTTAACCACACAGTTAATAATCTAAACTTCCAACATGCAATACTAAAGTTTCATATTCAGTCTGTTATGGCACCACCACACACATCTTTATCTCAGCCTTGTCCTGCTGCCTCCCATTGCCTAATGACCTCGGTTTAGAGGTTTGATGGGGGTTCTCATCACCATTTTTGTCAAAACAAGGAGGTTAAACTAAGGGCTAGGGAGGTTTTGAAGGAAGAAGGAAGAATCTCAAGAAGACAACAAGACAAGGAGTTCTCTTCTTCTTCTTTAGGGTAAACTTTTCTAAAGGCTAAGTAAGTTCCCTCACCCTACAACATAATGGCTTCTTGATGGTTTTCCATGGTTTCTTTATGTTTTAAAGTTTATGTGGCAAATACATGAAGAAATCTTGTTTAGATGTTTCGGCCATGAAGTTTAAGGTAGGGTTCCAAAAGTATGCTTGAATAAGTTTTGTGCCATATGTTTTATGAAGATGTTTAAATAAAATTTGTTTGTTTTTCATGTGATTAAAGTTTAGGGCTTTATGTTGTAACATGTTAAGGTTTCGGCCAAGGTTTGATTAAGGTCTTAGGAGATGGTTTCAAACTTAACTAAAGGTTTCATAGGATACTTGATGTTCTTCTATCATGATCTAGGGTTCCTTATGCTTTTAATCTAACTATGTTGGCAAGTATTATTAGATGATTTCCTATGATGATGTAGGGTTGCATGTGGATTAAATCAAACTTATGCTTACATATTTTAAAGTTTCGGTCAAAGCTTGTAGTTAGGGCTAAGATGGTGTTTTAACCTAGCTATACTTGCAAAGGATATGTATGATTTCTTATGAAGATTCAAAGTTTTATGTGGGCTAGGATTTCATGCTATAGGGGGTTCGGCCAACATGGAGATCTAAGGCTTTAAGTTATGTTTTTTTAACCTACCAAGGCTTGAAAGGATAGGTGATGTTGTAGCATGCTTTAGGGTTCATTTGGTTGAATTTATTTCATGATTTTGGCTTTTTTAAAGTTTCGGCCAGATTGGATACAAAGGGATTAGGTTGTGTTCCAACCTAGCTAAGGTTTGAAAATGTTATGTAATAAACTCTCATTAGGGTTTAGGGTCTCATAGGGTTAGATCTAAAACAAATAAATGGACTCATGCTAACACTAGGGGTTCGGCCAACCTTGTTAAACAAGAGGCTTGAGTAATGTCCTGACCCTAGTAAATGGTTTCAAAGAGTGGAGAAACATTAATAGGACATAGAGTATTAAGTGGTTAAGCCTAACCTAGGGTTTTCAAACCTACAAGGTCTCGGCTAAACCATGTAGGGTGCTCAAGTGATATGGTAAATCTAGTTGATAGGTTTAAATGTCATTGGAGGTTCTCCTATAATGATAAAAGAAAATGAAAGCATGTGCATTAATTTATTTTAATGAATGGCTTGTACCGGAACCCGAAAGGGGTCCAAGGGATGGCCACCTAGAGAACGGCCCTAGGTCGAAAGGCAGAAGACCTAGTAACTGAGTAGTCGAGAATTGCTACCTCGTACTTACTTGGAATGGCGCGCAAGAAATAAATGGGTACAAGCCGGGGATCCCAAAGAATGATAGGAATGGTTATTTTTATCTATTATGATAATAAGTTTTCAAAGGCATGTTCATCATTGTTATGCATATGATTTCAATGTTAAACTTAAGGAATATTCATGTGCTTAATGCCAATGTATTAATATGCTTCTATGATTATGTTTGTTTTTAACATGATATAAATGTTATGCTCGGATTGACGATTGGTTTTTGGTGAGTAGGAAAGGAGCTTACTAAGCCTTGTGCTTATAGTTTTCTTCTTTCTTATGTTGCAGAGCCAAACCGAGGTCATTAGGCAATGGGAGGCAGCAGGACAAGGCTGAGATCAAGATGTGTGTGGTGGTGCCATAACGGACTGAATATGAAACTTTAGTATTGCATGTTAGAAGTTTAGATTATTAACTGTGTGGTTAAAGACTTGATATTCTATTATGGTTGTTTTTGTGTTAGAACTCAACAATCTAGACAATGCATGCTTAAGATACTTTGTTTATCATATATGAGATCCCTACCATGTTCGATACTTTATGTTTTTTTTCCGCTGTGAAATTTTGGGATTTGCGTATGTGATATTAGTATGAATGAATGATAAACTGATAAACTGTAGCGTCCGTCAAGGCTCTGGTATTTAGGGCGGTGTCACATTCACGTTACAGTTTATGCGTGATTTTGTGTCTTTAGGTATGAACTGATACATAATATGGACATTTGATATTCTCAATTCCAAGTTTAACTTTTAAGTTTTTTGGAAATTTAATTTTTGTAGTAACTAGAATTAAAATTAGGGTCTTCTAATCATGCAGATATATTTTGCAGGAAATCAGTTCTCTGGAAAAAAAGGATGCTTCAAGAAATATAGCGTGTTTAGCTGCGTGATTGTATAATTTTATTATTTATGTATTTTTGATTAAATATTTATTGTATTGTTAGTTTTTTAATTAATTATTTTATTTGTTTCATTTTATTTTTGATCTAATTTAATTATTTTTGAATTTATAGGATTTTTATTCATTATGAGTAAGAGAAGAATTAATTCTTACTTCAAAAAAAAGGGCTCTGATGAAGAGAGAAATCTCGAGTCTTCGAAACATGTTGGTGATAATTTCGTGGCTATTGAAGATAGTAGTGAAAGAATGCCCTGTCAAGATAATCAAGACAATCATTCTAATTCTCCTTCAAACAAGATTCATAAAGTGGACAAAGCGTCTTTGGGTGATAATCAAATTGAAAGGGATCCTGGTAAGCACAAGATGATATGGGAATATCCAGTGGAAAAAAGAGATGAAATTCGATGACTTTATTGGAAAGCTGGACCTTATCAAGTTGATCCGCCTATATCTCAGGGTCGTGGTAGAAAATTTCTGACTTCTTGGTATAAATTATTTCCAGATTGGTTGGAGTATTCTCCTTTTAAGAATGCAGCATTTTGTCTTCCATGCTTCTTATTTGCTAAGCCATCTTCAGTGTTTGGAGCAAATGCATTTGTTATTGATGGATTTCAGTCTTGGAAAAAGGTGAATGATGGAGTAAATTGTGCTTTTTTGACACATGAAGGGAAGAGTCCTAGTTCTTCGCACAGGATAGCTATGGAAAAATGTCTTGATATGATGAATTCACTACAGCATATTGACATCATTGTGGATAAACAATCTAAAGAGTTAGTTGTGAAGAACAGATTGAGGCTGAAAGTTTCAATTGAAGCTGCCAAATTCTGTGCATTTCAAGGTATTGCTTTTAGAGGTCATGATGAGACATCTGATTCGCATAATAGAGGCAACTTCTTAGAGATTGTAAAGCACTCAGGTGTATTTAATGACGAAGTTGCTTCTCTAACTCTAGAAAAAGCTCCTCGGAATGCATCATATGTTTCTCCTCAAATCCAGAAAGAGATATTATCGCTCTATGCAAGTAAAATTCAGAGATTCATTCGTTCTGAAATTGGTGATGGAAAATTTTGTATTATTGTGGATGAATCTCGAGATGAATCTGCTAGAGAGCAAATGACTATCGTTTTGAGATTTGTTGATAAGGAAGGTTTTGTTCAAGAAATGTTCTTTGACATCGTACATGTAGAGAACACTAAAGCTTTGACATTGAAGAAAGAAATATCCAGTGTTCTATCTCGTCATGATCTTAGCATACAAGATATTCGAGGACAAAGATATGATGGTGCTAGTAATATGCGTAGAGAGTGGAATGGTTTACAAGCTTTGTTCTTAAATGAATGCCCATATGCATATTACATCCATTGTTTTGCTCATAGGCTACAATTGGTTTTGGTGGCAACGGTTCAGAGTCTCATCCCTATTGAAAATTTCTTCTCCTACGTGGCTTTGATTATTAACTTAGTTGTTTCTTCTAAACGTCATGATCAATTGCAAAATGCCAGAGCACTTCAGATTGAAGAATTGGCTGCCACTGGTGAGCTTGAAACAGGAAGGGGGCAGAATCAAATTGGCTGTATTCAACGTCTGGGTGACACACGTTGGGGTTCCCATCTAAAATCTCTTCTCAGTCTACTTGAAATGTTTGATCCAGTTCTACAAGTATTGGAAGATATTGTAGATGATAAAGGTTCAGTTTCTTCAAGAGCATCAGCTAAAGGAGCCTGTGAGGTAATGTTGTCTTTTGAGTTTGTGTTTATCTTGCATTTGATGATAGACTTATTGGGAAGAGCAGATGATCTCTGCAAATTGCTACAGTACAGATCTCAAGATATCTTACATGCTATTGATTTAGTAGCAAACACCAAAGAGATCATTGAAAAATTTCAGGAAAATGGTTGGGATGAGTTGCTAGAAAAGGTGAAGCAGTTTTGTGAGAATCGTGAAATACATATTCCTGATATGAATGCCCTTCGACAATCAAGTAAAGGACGTCCCCGTAAATCTAATCCAGTTACCTCAGAATATTATTATCGGTTTGAGATATTTACATATACAATAGATTGCATATTGGATGAGATGAAGTCCAGATTTAATGAACAGATGATGGAATTGCTCAAGCTCAGTTCAGCTCTACATCCAAAATCATTTGATATTCCAGAAATCTGTCGATTAGTTGACAAATTCTATCCAGCAGATTTTACAAGTCAAGAGAAGCTACATTTCAGATATCATTTGGAGCTTTTTGAAAGTGAGGTTAAGAAAAATGTGGATTTCAAGGATATTTCAACTATCTCTGAAGTGTGTCAGATTCTGTCAAAGATCGGAAAGTCAGTAACTTATTATCTTCTTGATAGGTTGATTCGACTTATTTTGACTCTTCCAGTTTCAACCGCAACATCTGAACGTGCATTTTCAGCCATGAAGATCGTGAAAAATAGACTTCGGAATAAAATAAAAGATGATTTTTTATCTAGTTCTTTGATGATGTATATTGAGAGAGATATTGCTCGTAGTTTTGATGTTGATTCTCTCATAGATGAATTTCAGGAGATGAAAAAACGAAGAGCAGAGTTTCGATTGCGTTAAATGTAATCATGTTTAGTATGAATATTTTTGTTTATTATTATTATTATTTGTTCAAAATATTTTTTTGAAATAAATTACTAATATTTTAATATATTTATTTTAAAATTAATAATTTATTGTTAAATATTTAAAATGTGGCCCCCCCCCTCTCGTGGAAACCTGCCTCCGCCCCTGTGCCCCCCTCATGGCTCCACCCCTGATGCGAACTCTTCTTTTACCCAATAAATTAAATAGACTCCACAGTTAACCTTCCAGCATAAAATCAAATTGATCTTTTGACTTTCAGGCACAAAACCAACTTGATTATAATCAAAACATTGCAATATAATATAGGCAATCAACTCAAATCTTGAAATTAGCAACAAGCAAAAGCAACAATGCATGAGATATAAGAGAATAGGGTTCTTATATGAGAATACATCTACATAAACTACACGGAGCAAAAAAAGTAGAAAAACAAATACTGCATATCGTTAAATATGTTTACCAAACTCCATAGAAGATTAATTCAGAAATAGTGCATGATTTTCTTCATCAACAAAATGGCAATATGATATTTTTTCAGACATTAAAGTATGCAATCCATGACATTCTAGCAATTTAAATGCCTTAGTGTATAGATTGAGATCTAGAGTATGTTAGATCCATTGAATTTTATTAGCTGGTTATTTAGAAAAGATGTTCTCATGTTATAATCTTAGTCTCCGAATTTCTTATGAGATCCATACAAGTAAATGAGAAAAGAACACCTTCCACAAAAAAAAAATACAAAAGAGAAGAGACTTGATGACAGACAAGTCTATGAAATAATCTAATGGAGAAAAAACATATTAGCCTTTAGTACAGAGCAAAAGCAGAGCAGAGCAGAGAATGAAAAGTCAATCTATAATAGGTTCATTTGCAGTAATTAACTGTAAAGTTCTGCCAAACATAGGTGACGATAATTGTACCCTAATGAAATTGTCTAATTTATTACAAGGATATGATTTGTTTGGACAATTTACCAACCTTACATTCTGATTCAACATAACAGGCCTTACTAGAATTTGGCATGTAACAAGGATTTCACATCTACATCCTACGATTATCACCCACCAAAAGTTCATCAAGCTTAAATTCCCCAATGCTTTTTAAATAATAGTATATACATTTAACGAAAAAATTATGTGCATAGTTTGGGAGAAACAGAAGAAAAAAGATTGGTCTCACCTTCACGCAGATCTTGCGGTCGCTCTGGGGCCTCTTGAACTTCTTGACACGCTTCTTGACAATCTTCTTCGTCAGCAACGGAACCGCCATTTCTACTCCGAAGCATCAAATATACAAAAACAAAAGAGGGGGAAAAGCATTTACCACACAGAATAGGAGCAATTTAACAAACCGCCCGAATGATCAAAACGAGGACAAAAAAACATCGAATTCAGAAATGTGAGAAAGATACCCCAGAAGGATCGCAGACGCCGGCGTAGGTCTCCAAGCTGCGCGCAGAAAGTTGGATGAGGTCAAATTACATAGCATGGAGATCAAAAAGAAAACTTGGGACGTGATTAGCGGCTGCTTACTTGTGGAGCAGCTCTCGCGTGCTCTGAAACCCTAATCCTCCCATGTTCGCGGCTCTTTTATAGCGTAGAGAATCTGTATTCCATCGTGGCCGCCGGTTTTTCGGTTATATCAAACCGTTGGTGGATCAAGCGGCGTGTAAACGGGGCGGAGAAGACCACACAATTGAAAACCAATATTAATTCAACGACGGTTTTTTTTTTAACTCAGGTATTGACTTTTGCATTGACTTTGTTATTAATTCTTGGGAATCAAATATCAAGGAATCGCACGTCGGTCCTTTCTCGATCGATCTTCGGACACGATTTGATCGAAAACCAATGTGTGCCACTATCGATCACGTTTCCGGTCAAATTGCGTCGGATTTCGACCACAATCCGACGGAATCCGACGTCGGCCAACACGTCGACGAGCGGTGCATCGATCACGCTCCGGGGCGACGGCCAGTGGTTGTCGGACGGTGCGACAAGGGCGACGGCAGCAGCAGAGGGTCAGGGCAAAATACTGTGTATTCCCATATTTGAACGATCAGATCTGGCTCGTGATCGCGTGATAGACGATGGATCCTTGTATCGCTCACGGACGTGCAGGAAATCATGTACAGTATATCAAATCTATATCTACCCAATAGAACAAAAATTTTAAAAAAAAAATGAGTTGATTTTGATTAATTGAACTAGGCAATAAATTATATGGTCTATTAAGCTTTTCAGGGATATAATATTCATCTTTTTATTTATAATTGATAATTGGAAGAAAAAAAATTATATCACGTTTGATGTATTTATCTTGTATATTAATAAATATATTTATAAATTTTATAATATGCGAGTATATCAAATTAGACAGTGTATAAAACTATGTCGTATAATTTAAATGGAACGGAACGATAGTGTTATGTAATCCAGCCGTTTCCCGTTTCCCGTTTCCCGTTACCGATTCCCGTTTCCCACGGCTTCGCCATCCTTTATATCCCGTCGACGATCGGACTGCCCGTGGCCTCCCCGACGCCAGATCAACACAATCGCCAGGCTCGTTCGCGACGAGGGGCTTTGTTCAGATCTAGGTTGACGGTCGGACTTCGATCACGGAACACCTCGGCCTGGCCCCTGCCGGCGATGCTCTCATGGAAGGAAAAGGTGACAGCAAAGCTGTCCCGGATCCTCGCCGATCTCCCCTCTTCCCTTCCTACTCGGCCCGGAGATTACTCCCCCGTCGCTACGGAGGACAAGGTAGTGTTTATCGGTCCTTTTCTCCCCCTCTCTTTATGAGTTTTTCAGATCCGTTCGTATTAGGGGCCTATGGTACATTGCGTTGGTTTTATTGTAGTTGAAGAGACGAACACTTATAACCCTAGCTTTTATCTGTTACTAGGCTTCAAATTCTATGATGAATTGGCAACTGCGACTTGGCTTTGATTGGCTCGAGTATATTTTGTTTCTTGAAATGTTGGGGGGAAATGGATTGTGATCGAGATATGAATCCTTCGCGGTGCATCCTTATCTGAACTAACACGGATTTTGATATTCTTCTTTAGAAGGTTTACATGTGTAGAAAACCGCATTTGCTTTTTAGGTGTTCCTTAGGTCATTTGATGAATAGATTTGTACTAGTACTTGAGAACTAAGAGAAATTTCCATCGATAACTGACCTCCATGATTGCCACAAGTCCAAGGAACCATAGAAGCCATGAGAAGTACTTTTGCTTGGAACACATAGAGTCATGATTGCCATACACGAGGATAAATATTGAATGTTTTTAGAGAGACACAGAACATCAATTCTCATAGGAGAGGGAATAAAAGGGGTGGTGATAGAAGAGAGGAAAATTCTTTTGAGACAAAACTTGCTTGATTGACATTTATGTAAACATTATATATTGTCAACTCTTTAGATCTGTTTGCCCGTTATACAAAGACTTTTTAATTTGATGAATCTACTTAAATAGATCCATTACAGAATACACTGTTTCTAATGTCAGAATTTATAATTGGATGAATCTAATTATATAGTTCCATTGTAAAATAAATTTATCCTAATATCTTGGTCCATGGTGGATGAACTCTGTTTTACATTAATACAATTATTGTTGATTAAAACTCAAAATATGATTAAGGCATGCTATTTGCTAACTTAGGATAAAGATTGATAAGTGGCATGGTAGAGAACCACATGCCATTACTTCCCTATCGGAAAAATATGTTTGCAATTTATGCTCAAATTCAAAATAATTTTTTTACTTCCCTCTTAGAAAATATGTTTGCAATTCATGCACAAATTCAAAATATTATATTTTGGGTCAAGACTCTTTTTGTTTACTTGTTAACCAAGTGTGTGAGGGAACATAACTTATTTTGATGAGGGGATAAACCTACCTTTGTTAGAGCAAATCTTATCATTCCCATTGTTGAGGTCAATCTACTTAAGGATAGATATCATGGCGTAGTCAAGAATAATTTTCTTAAAAGTTGTTTATGTCATTAATTTTTATAATTTATTAGAATTTTTAAAAAATAGCCAGTCAAGTTTTATTAAGATAACTAGGGTTTTATTAAAAGTTATCTAAGTTAATTTTTAAATTTTGTTGGAATTTTTTAAAAGAGTTAGTCAAGTTATATTAGGATGATTAGGATTTTATTAAAAGTTATCCAAGTCATTAATTTTTATAATTTATTGGAACTTTTAAAAAGTTATTTTATTTCTTTTTGAAAGTGTCAGTCAAGTTTTATTAGAAAAATTAGGATTTTGTTAAAAAGGCTGTTATTTTATAAAGAATAAGTCGTGTTGTTAAATTATAAAAAGGGATTAGGATCCTATGTAATAGATAAGTTTTGGAGTTAATATAATTTGCAATTTCCTTTTTTATGGGTGAGAATCGACAACTTTCCTCTAGGTGAGAGTGTTGTGTCATATAAACTCTACCATCTATAGTATCGTGTTGCCAATGAAAAGTTGGAGGGAGAAGGAAAGAGATGAAAAAGAGAAAACAACTACATATCTAAGTTCAGAATTTGTGTCCTACTTAGAATGATATAATTTTGACATTGAATTGTGAGGACACAAGTTAAGACAATAACATATACTATTTCAATTCATCTTGACGTAAATTTGTAGCATGTCAATAGATGTTGAATGTCAATATCACATGATAAATTATCTACATCAATAGTATTGAATTTTAGTAATTTACCATAACAATATGTTTTGACTGTCTCACTCGCATTGTACGAGATTTCAAATCATAATTAATTCATGTCACTGAAAAATACTTAGTACAAATACATTAATGCAAACACTATTAGCATGATATATCACTTTCTTCAACATCAATTTTGTTTGGGTGTTGAAGCAACACAAGCGGTAAACATAACATGCAACATGATGAATGTCAAATGCTTCCAACCATTCTTTTACCACCAAAACATATATTCTATGCATCAATGTAATTTTATGTCATCTTAGCAAGTAAATTGGAACATAGGACCCTTTTAGTTTGCCCTTGCACATTGACACTATAGAAAGGTAGATCATGCCCACTCAAGCATCAGTACCATTGTCAATGGACAATAGCTCAAATGTATTGCATTCAATGCTATACATTCATCAGCAATCAATCAAGAGTGCTATTGGTATTATGTCCAAATCGCATTGAGGAACTAAGCTCTAGGGTTTATATAAGCACAACATTCAGAGACTCAACAATATATAGCCTCTCAACCTAATTACGTGGCTAGAAACCAGTAAAGCATGACAATAGAGGTTACAACTTGAGATGTAGGACACAGCATGCTGATATTAAGCCCACTACATACAATTAAGAATTATGACATAATGTAATAGCACATAAGTGTTATGTGTATGACATGATATTCTAACTAATAACTAACTCAAGATATACAACTAACATGCTTGAATAATTATAACTCATCATCATCTCTACCCTAGCATGTATCATATTATATAACAATTATAGTAAACAAAATGAGCACGCACTATTTCTATATAAGTATCCAAAGGAATTGTATAATATCTATAACATAATTTTTAGCTTGAAAAACAACAGAGTATATCAGCATCTTTCGGTACAACAGATGAATATTTGAGCATCAATAGTCACAACATTATTATGATATAAATGAGCACAAGTAAAGAATAACCAAACACAAAATGATATGATAAACAACATGTACTTGTATAACATATCATGCTTCAACTAGCAATCAACAAAGAGTAGCTTAACTAGATAGCAAAAACTATGAACATAGCATGTCATGCATCAACTGATACACAAATATATCAAACCAGTTAGGACCCGTGACATCTATTTTTGCAAGCATGTGTAATCTCTACAGGAATAATCTCTTGATCTCATATGTACATCTTTATCCCTATCACTTAAACATGCATACATCAAAGTATACAACCATAGAAGCTAATAATCAACACACGTAAAAAGACACAGAACTTAATGATACCAAATGAAACAAATTTCTCAAACACCATTGTGCCAAAGGAGTAAGGACTTTTGCATTTCAAAGGAGATCATGGTAGGTAGAAGCTTGTATCAGAAAAGGGTACCATCCCTCCAACCCTATCATAATCCACTCAGAAAACATTCCATCAATCATTATTCAACAAAGGAGTGGTTTAGGTTTACCAGAATGGAGGAGCCAGGTTGAAGGGAGGTATACTAATTGTTGATCCATAAGCTAACCACAAGAATCATCTCTTATAAAGATCATCAAGTCCCATCACCTACCACAATACAAAAACTGAACTCAAATGACGCGTCAAACCATACAGCAAAGAGAGAGAAAGGGTTTACAGATTGCCTCCGCTCGAATGAACACAATTAATGTCAGATCCACCTTGTGGCCCAACTTGCTACATATCACCAACAATCTATAATCTATATAATATCAATCGAGCTGATGAGATCTACCCCAATCAAAAACAACTACATTCCTACCAAGCACTAATTGAAAGGAAAATTAGGTGCCTAGGTGTGTACCTACTTGCTGGATCAAACACTAAAGAAACAATTATTGCACACATCCTCCAAAGAAGGTTGCTTCCATTGTCACTGCAACCGCTCAAGAAGAGACTGAAAGTGTTGCGACTCCCCACAGAAGCTTACATAATGCTACCGCTTCATCGTAGAAGAATCCCCAAAGGAGATCAACCATCACTACTACATTATTGCTCAGATTTAACAAAGTAAAACTAAAAAATATTATTGAAATAATCATCGAAGTGGGACTCATCATTCAAATTTGTAGTGGTGGAGCACAATTGCTCCTTTATATGGCATCCTAGAAAAGAACCATCCTTTTCTATTGCTTCAGAATGTAGGTGGCCAGCCCACATCTGTGCTGAGGGGAAGATGTTGTCCAAGCACAAGGGAGCAGAGGAAATTATTTTTTTGGTGTTGCTTCACAAGAGGAGCACATGATTTAAGAGAATGGGGAGGGGTGCAAATGGGATGAGGACACTGGGATTATTTGGGAATAAGGGAAGAGGGAATGGTGGAAGTCAATTGAGTAGAAGTCTGTTGTAAGAGTTGCTTTGGATGGTAGAGCATGTCGGCGTCAATATGAGCGGAGAGTATGTTGTTGGAGTCTATTGGATTCAAGAAGAATGAGCAAAGAGAAATTTAGACGAGGTAAGGAAGAAGGGATTCTATGAGAGAGAGCCTTCATCATGAGGATTATGTTGGATTGACAAAAAGGGGAGAAGGGTCTAGGTGGGATGAAGACTACATTGACAATGAGAGGATAGTAAAGTAGTTAGTCCGACTCAACATGCTGAGAGAGGGAATTTCTGATGAAGGTGGAAGAGGAGGAGGAGGCGTTGCACAAGGAGTATTGTTATATATCTACAATGGGAGGGGGAAGGTGGAGGAGCCAAGATCTACGGTTGTGTGTATTTCTCAAAACAATGGCATTGGGTGAGATATGGTTTGTTTCATATCTCTTTCGTTATGACCTCATCCTAAGGTGGATGCTGGAGAGAAGAGATAAGGTCAGGATTTTTCTTGTTTTGTTTCTCTTTTATGGTTATGAGAATAGTAGAATAGGTGCAATTTTAGAGAAGGAACTAATATATTTTTAGGTACTAGGAGATGGAGGAAATAAATTATACCTTTTTTTGTAATTGACTGAATGGTGGCAATGGGTGACTGGAGATAGTGTTTTGTTGGATAGGATGATTGGGGGACAGCAACAATATGTGAATCTTAAAGGGGTGACAACAGTTAGGCACTTATAGCAAGGAAGGAGTAGACACCTAAGGAGATGGGGGATATCAATAATAGTAGTTTCCTCTTCTTGATATCTTGTGTTTTGCATTCTAATGTGTTACATGGTTTCTATATAGCTCTTTGAAGAATTTCCACAAGTCACTGCAAGGATCTTAAGAGCATTAAGATGAGTTACCAATCAATGACTTCGATACCAATGTTGTTCGGAACACATAAATTTGGACCCATGAATGACAATAGGCAAGTGTTCTTTGAGAGAAGAAACAAACATGGATCTCCTTAAAAGCAGAGATAAATAAGAGGAAAATGTAAATCTTACCTGGTTAATATTGATTTAAATATTATTATATATAATGAACTTTCTAGTTGGTTTCTTATAAACTTGGTATACCACTCTTTAATTGAACCAATCTGATCAAATTAGGCTATATGAAATAAACTGTATCCAATACTTTGGTCTATGTTGGATCCATCTTTTATCAAGGTTAATTATTTAATTACATAACAATAAATTATGAATTATTGGCTTGCATGAAGTCCCAATTGATCACTGACATCACGAAGAAGCACAAATAATTTGCAGGTTGATCTTTTCACTAGTGAGTTCTCAAGATGATTGGTTTCAATACTTGGAGGCTTGGAGCAAACCTAGAATTTCAAGAAAGAGTTTATATGGATAGTAGCTCATGAATTCTTTTCTATTGAAGTGTGCTTCACAAGTCAAGCCTCCAGCTACAAGGACTACCATGTGAATTCATTGTTGCAGGGCAATCCAACCTTAGTTTCTGAATTGAATAGTATGTGGGGTTATGCTAGGTTTTTCATTTGGATTGTGAATTTTAAAGGAAAATGATGGCTGAGTTTTGGGAAGTTCACTATAAAAGAGAGAATGAAATGGAGGGGTAATGCTTCCCTCCCTCCCTCCCTCATTATATTCAATTTCCCCAATTTAGGTTCCTCTACTGCATCTCCAATTCCTAAGAAGCTCCAAGCAGATCCAAATTTTGCTAGTGGTTTCCTTGTTGTTAATCATTCTGTCCAAGTTTGGTTAATTTCTTGTTAATTTTGGCAGATTGCAGATATGCAGTTGATCACTTATACATTGTAGCTTCCAATTAAATTATTACCAATCCATGTAGTCATTGACAATTTTGGATGTTCTCCAGTGACTTCCCTTGCTAAGGTTGTCTCTATGAATCTTCTGGAATTTACTTGGATTTACATATATCAAAAAATTTCTGAACATAATGGTCATTTCTTAACTTTCACAGTGGGCAACAAGATTTTTTTTTTTGTACTTTAATTGTTTATATGAAACTACTTCCATTGGGTTTTTATTTGATTATTCTTGTTGTGATCATTCCATATGGTTAGTTATATTGTTATATATTGGCCGATCATAGGTCAATGTACAGGTGATTTTAAACATGTTAGGATTTATTCCTATGTTTTCCATCGTTTAGAAATTTTACATGGAAGTTCATTCCATTGTTTTTAATTTTCACTTGAAAAATAACGTGAAGCGCTGAAAAACACAAGACAATAGAAATGCATTCTATTATTTACAATAGTTGTTATATGACAATAGTTTCCTCTTATACGTCATTTAGAAAGTTCAGGTATGGTTTCTCTTATTAGTGGGCCTTGACCTCCCTTATGAAATTCCATCTAAGGTGTAAGTAATGGGGCAAAAGTAATGGGTGGGATCTATATTCTGTAATGAAATTCTTTATTTACTATATTCTGTTATTATGTGCTCAATAGATGAGCTTATGGAGTTTAGTAGCCAGAAATGCTTGTTGAAGTTGCATATCATTAATTGCTCTCTCTTTCTTGCAGGCAATGTCTTCCCGAGAGTATTCATCTCAAGTTAATCTGTCTTTCTCTTCAAATTTTTTGTCTTCTTTGAACTCAACGAGTGGTGATGCAGATGCAAATGAGCCAAAATCACCTGCTCATTCTTATAGTGAAGGTTCATTACCGCAGAAATCACTATCTAGAAAATGGAGTGCAAAATCATTGCCATGGAAAAAAAGACCCTCTAATTTTGGTGAGGAAAATGGAACAACTGAGTGCAGAGAAATTCCTGAAAGTTCAAAGGAGGGCATGAACCAGTTCCCCAATAGACCTATTGATCATTGTTCCATTGTTGAAGCCTCAGCTCGACCAGACCCTAATGAATATCTTTCTTATCTTACCGAAAAGTCTACATTTATGTCTGCTGACCTTTTTGATTTTTTTGGGTCATGTTTGCCCAATATTGTGAAAGGGTGTCAATGGATACTTTTGTATAGGTAAGATTTTAGATCTATGCTTGACTGGATGGCTTGTGCTAGTTTCATTGGTGGTGACATATTATTGTTCTCTCCAACTGAAGGGCAGCACATGGAAACATGGGATATCACTTCAAACTCTTCTTCGTAAGAGTGCTGACCCTCCGGGTCCATGCCTATTAGTGAGTTTATCACTTAGCTATTGGCCTCTTCTGCTTTTATCCCCTTTATTGTTATCCAATTTGTTAACATAACTATTATTTGTGTCCCTTTGTGTTTATGCTTGTCTTTTACATGCTAGATTGTTGGCGATATGCAAGGTGCTATTTTTGGTGGTCTTCTGAATAGTCCTTTGAAGCCTACATCTAAAAGGAAGTATCAAGTAATATTCTTATTCACTTAGCATTTTACTTTGCAGAATGCTGGCACTTAATTTTCTTTTTGACTTAGCATTTCACTATGCACTATACTGGCACTTGTGTTCTTATGTTGCTTTAGTTTGATTATCATGATGTTGGTGAGCAGGGCACAAGCGAAACCTTTGTGTTCACTACAATTTATGGGGAGCCAAGACTCTTCAGAGCAACTGGTAATTGTTTTACAATTAAGCATACTTTTTGGCATTTGTATAGTGCATGAAGGTACATATTAAAGCAACTATCATTTTAGGATTCACTCATAGTGAAATATTAGTTTATCTAGAAGGATCTTAAGACTGCCTTTGCAATTCTCTTAGGATATTGCAGTCTATAATCATTTGTATGTTATCACCCAGTACCATTGGAAAACTATAAGTGTAGGGAATCCGGAATATATTTTCGCCGATAAACATCCTCCCTTGCCTTAGCTTTAATCGGGCAGTTTGTTGTGAGTTAATACCGCTAAATTGGATCACAAAGGTATTGTCTTCAAGAGCTTCTTTAGGAACTGACTTCTAATCCACACAAGTGGTTGCTCCCGTGTCAAAAATGGCTCGGAGCGCAAATTTTGGAATTCCTAAAACCATAATCCATACCAACAAGAATCTTATGTAGGTCAATTGCAAGCTTCATCTTGTCTATCAATTGACAATTATTACCTGAACGTTTGAGGTTGAGTACTATCAATGTCAGAGTTTTCGATTTTTATGGGGCCTAATTATATATTTAAATTGGGCATCAAGGTTTTAGATTTAGTTCCTATATTGGGCAAGACAAATTATTTGGCTTGTGTTGGCATTGAAACCTCATCAAAGCATGGGGATTTAATCCAAACCACTTTAGAGGGCGGAAGCCTTTGCCTAGTTTGTAAAGAATTTTGTATGACCAAATAAGTCTTCTTCATCTTCATCTTCTGTCTTGTATGGCCCTTGTCCCATTTGTCCCCAAATTTTCTTACAATCCTTCTGGCACTTCACAGTAGGTTGCTTGATGTCAATTATATTGCTAGCAAAATACCAAAAATTATGGACAGAGGGGCCTTGCTCAAAAAGAAAATGATTCGCAAAGACAGGGAGGGGAAAGCAAATCCTGACCTTGAGCATATGCTCATAGCTATGTAGTTTTGGAAAAATATAGGTCAACTCTTCAGAGGCACACAATAAATATTCTTCAGAATGCAATATCTTTGCTGAAAAAAGGAAAAATCTTTCCTGAGTCATCACCAAAGATATGGGAAGACTTCATGCACTCTAACCTAGAGCACTAGTTCAATATTGTTTCCTTGAACTTCTAATCTGATATGCTCAGGAGAATAAGGTCTTAGTATGGAATGACTGGATGCGCACCAAATAAGAAAGATAATCCAATTTTGATTCTAAAACCTCTAATCTGATAGACTTAACGAAAATCAAAGGTGGCCCCAACAAGAGAACTTCAAGGGGAATATCATGCAAAAGAAGATGATGAACTGAACATTATACCTAATGAAAGTTGAGATAAAATTGGGGCTCAAAGAAGACCACGATGTTCAACAGAGAAGGCATGGATGCTAGGGATGGTGTCCTGTTCTCCCCTTAAACCTTGCATTGAGTGAGTGACAAAGGAACTGGTGGATTAGACAACCTAGACTTTACTACCTCATCAATGCCTTAGTTCTCTAGGGCAAGGAATACGTCAATGAATTTTCCCTGGAAACTCTAATGTGATCCAAGTCGGGCCTGTTGTGCCTCTTCTTTAAAGACTTTTAAATTGCTTAGCCATTATCATGTAGATTCATGACTATTTGACAAGTCACCTAAACCTAGGTGATAGCTTTTCATGTCCCTTATGCAAGTATAAACATCTCTCCAAATCAAATCTGCTTGATGAAGTTTTCGGGAGTTTCTATGATGATAACAATCATGACAGGTCAGCAGCTTAGATCAGTTATACTTGAAGATTTGTGGCTCTAATCATTTGTAACAGATGGAGGTTACCTTCGAGCAAGCTCGTCTGGAAGGATATACAAATTAATAAATATAAATACAACACTATTAGTTTAGAATGCAAACAAACAAATTCAACTCATAAATCAAGGTGGAGGAGAGGGAGAAAGGAATGCTTATTTGTTGTAAAAAGAATTGTGAGGGTGGCGAGGGAGGGTAACAATGAAAGGTTGGAGGAAGAAGGGTATGATCATTGCTTTTGCTCCTAGGATGAAGACAAAGGTGTTATGCAGTATAAGAAGAGCGGGGTAGGGAGGGAAAAACTTCATGTAGTGCAGGGTGAGGGACAAATGCAAGTTGCTAGTGCAAGGGGAAGAACATAGGGTGGGGAAGGGGAAGCTTCAACTGGGGAATGTCAGCTTAAAGATAGGGAAGGGAAAACTTCAGCTATTACAAGAGACATACACGAGTTGCTAGTGAAGATAGGGCAGGGAGGGGGAAGCTTCAGATGGGAATTCGAGTTTCATTTCTATGTGGAACATTGGAGTGGAATTTATGAAGTGGCAGATCAGTGGCTCCTCAAAGAATGGGACTGAGCAAATATGCGCTAGAGGGATTATTAGTATGTGACAGGCAGGTTAGGGTGGCAGTGGGCAGGAGATGAGAGAGGATACATAGGCTTTGATACCAAGGTAGAACTTGGGTATCTCGATGTTATTTCGCATAGGTTTACAATTCATGTAATATAGCCTTTAGACATAAGTAATACTATAAAAGATAAAATCTTGAGACAAATATTATATCTAGCATTTTTTTTCTAACATCATTCTCATCAATTTTGGTCTGAGGAATTTCTTTATACCTGTTATTATTTAGATGGACTACTATCATGGGCCTTGATAAAGGTTTGGGTCATGTATAGGATTTAGTGAAAATGAAGTGAAGCAATTATCTCAGGCATTGTTTAATATTTCATTATCGTCACTCTGAAACACTGTCTATAGGTGCAAATAGGTTTTACTACTTGTGCTTGAATGATCAACTGGCATTTGGTGGGGGTCAAAACTTTGCTTTATCCATTGAGGAGGATCTGTAAGTAATTTGTTTTTAGTTTCTTTCTTGTAAATGATTATTCTGGCTTTATGCCATCTTATTACTGAAAGCTGAACATTGTTTTGGAAACAATGCGTTGTTTGTTATTGAGAAGGTTACGAGGAAGCAGTGGCCCTTGTGAAACATTTGGAAACTCCTGCTTAGCTCATAATTCAGAATTTGAGCTGAAGAATGTTGAGGTAATATTAAATCCCATGATTCAATTTCAAATTCCAACATTCTTGTGCATAAATTTGTTTGCTTTGATTTCATCTTCTGGCTTTGAAAGCATCTAGCCATGTACTTAATATGTAAATTTGATGCTAATAGTCTACTTGCACACAAATGATTAGAACATATACTTAAATTCCTTATTCCAACAAACAGTCGTACTCTAAAGAATAAAATGACTGCTGAACCAAATAATAAACTGATAGAGTGGGAAATATGAAAAATGATAGAAAAGAAATGGTAAATCCCAGAGCAATATTACTTGACAGTCTTAATCTAATATTATTCGACCATGGATATTCGGTTTTGTATTTCTAGCTACACTTGATATTCAAATTCGAAGGTGTTTTAAAAAGTTTTGATTATGATTGTATGCTTCTTTACTAGTTACCATGTCAAATTCCTTAATGCTTTGAGCTATGATAATTGAGGCGATGATATCGACCTTATTCCCATCTTTAAAAATCATTGTTGCTATGTTTGTTTTGCTCCATCGTATGGGCAAACAAGATGGTATAAACAGTTTGGAGGTCGAAAATGTTTTGCCACGTGAACTAGCGAGAGTTTTCTAGCTCAAGTAGTGATCAAATTTACTGCCTTAGCTTTGATGGATGTCCAAGTTAATTTCAGCATGTACTAAGTTTTATAGTTTGATATTTAAGTTCTTCATTTGATGGGGTTTTTGCATTTTGAGATTTCTATCTTTTCATAAAATCTTGCGCCTCTAACGTTAGAACATTGCTGTTGCAGTTGTGGGGATTTGCTCATTCATCTCGTTACCTCACGTAACATTCTTCCGAAGATCGAGCCATTTGGGAGGGTTTTGATGCATTTTTTATTCTTTTTAGAAAACCTTGTTATAATTTCTTCACTGTCGTGTTTCTTCTCTCAAGCTCTGTTATTGATTATTATTGTATTAATCGTCAGAGGCATAACTGAAATAGCATTAGCCCATCAGATTATCGCATCCGCTTCCTGCACTTTTATTTTTGGTTTGACATTGAGCTGCGCATGACTTGGATTAGAAACAAACACTGTCCTTTCAACGCTCGTTGCTGGAAGCTAAATTCTACCATTAGCATTTCATAAACCAAAGCACGATCATAATGTGCTTGCTTAAGCATTACTCATCAATAAATTATGGCTCACCATAACATTATCATTAAAACAAATCATACAAGTTTGAACCGTCCAAACCCATCCGTATTCCAAATTTCACTTGCTTACAATGTCACATTGGGAATAAACAAAAAATAATGATAAGAGGATGATGAGAGGCCCAAGTGATTTTGAAACTGCTCCATTAAATTAGTTGTAGCTAAAGCTGGGCTTCAGAGTAAGATATATGAAGCAAATCTAAGCTGGGCTTGATCAACGAGCTGGAGATTTTGACTCCTCTGGTTCATTCCCCGGGATTCCAAATATCCGAAGATTACGGTCCATGGAACCGACTGCCATGTATCTTGCATCAGCTCCAAACTTCACGGACGTGATTTTACCTGCATCCAAAGTAGAATAATCCATTAAGAACAAAAACATCACACATAATTTCCTAATGGAATGGGTATTATCAAGTCACTTGCCCATTACAGAGGTATTAAGTATGAGTACTGTTATTCGTACAGCTATGATTTAAACACTAAGGATATTCAAAAAAAAACTAATGTGACTTGTAATAACAACATACACATTTAAATTTTATGGCCTTTTTGTTCTCCATTGTATAGTGAGATAACTGATCAAATTTTAACAGGCATTATAGCAGATACCCGACATGTTAGTTGAGCATGAATACCAATCTTGATATTCTATAAGATGGGTTTGAATAGCGTATATATCTAAAATAGGCATAGCATCATTGCATGTTAGGTGTATCTATACATGTACATATAATGGTAGCTAAAAATTCATTAACTCTCATGTTATTCTGGGGAGAAATGATACCGGTTCCAGATAAATCAGGGAATGTCTTGATAAGATTCCATTCCTGCTTCACATTGGCGACTTGGTACACTCTGCAAATTTTGCATAAAGGGAATGATACTATAATCTCTAATAATTGGCTCCTGATGAATTTTTAGTCTTTTTTATAATGCATAATGAATAATATCAAATCCAAAGTGGCATACAAACCTTGTATCAGAACCAGCAATAGCAAGATAGGACCCACTGAAATCAAAATCAACTGCAACAAGGATAATATTCCTCAGTTAGTACATTGATAAGTCAAAACATATAAAATAAAATTCCTATTTCTCCATCTTAAACAACTAAGTCTCGCGCTAAGTCTCGCGCTGAAAGATACTTATTCGATACAGAAGTTTGTTTCAAACATTTATATGTATGGTGGAATTTTGAGTTTAAAAAAGCATTTGCATATGAGCACAAAATTGCTGATCATGTGCATTAAATCATGCCAGACCATGTGCACTGTATGTAGCTACTAAACTAGAAATGTTTCAGGCAACACTAACGGCATACCAGAGTTTGTTGGAGTATTCGAATCATATGGAGTGAAGGATCTGAAGTTCTTTAGCTTCCTAAGGTCCCAAAGCTTAACACCATCCATAGCAGCAGTCTGACCAATGTCAAGTGCATACACATTGTCAGGCAATATGAACATCTGACTGTTTAAAGCATCTCCAAAAAGAGACATACCGCTAGGAAATAGCCATTCTCAGAAAATGACATAGCAGTCACTGAACCAACATGTCCATCGAACTTTGCAACATTTGACTGCACAAAAATCATTAGGCAAATGGTAATTATAAGAAGTCAAGCTATCTTCATGTCTAATAAGTTATCACCCTTAAAACTGTCTGTACCTGAGATTTTATATCCCAAATATTGACAAGGGCTCCAGTAGTGCCAGTTCCTAGAATAAGACCATCAGGATGAAAGGAAGCTGAAGTATAGCCCTCCTCTGAACTAGCTTCACCAACCTGCATATGTATATTTCTGTTATCTATAATCAAGTGGTATAAATATCTGCAAGCATTTAGGACATGCATATAAGTGAATTGACCGAAGATAGAGGAAGAAAATTAGTGGAAACTACAAGGATAATGTGAGGAAAAATAACACAAATAAGTCTATGGGAAAGAAATACCTGAGCGAGGCAAGATCCTGTGGAGAGGTCATAGAAACACCAAGTGTTATCCATAGAAGCAGTAACAAAGTACTTATTTGTAGCATGTAGTGTGACAGCTTGTACCTATGGCAGCATGAACATATTAACTACAAAGTTGAGATGAAGTATGAAAATGGCAACAAAGTTCCAAAAGATAAAGAGGTCTAGGACAGATTAGCTTCATGTTATGGAAGTTTCCAACTCATAGATTCATTCATAAAATTTAACTAAGGAAGCTTCCAAAAAATGACTGTCATATGACAAGTCTGATATCCATATTAGAGTCACTAACTCCGAGTCCTCATTATTGTTAAAGAAACTTACTAGTCACTAGTGATATTAGAGATGTGTATGGTTTATATCCTTTGCAAATCATATTGTGTTTGTTGAAGAAAATTTAGCTAAAATAAATTTAGAATATCTACAATGGCGACAACAAAGAAAAACTTTAGAAACTAAATCATGAGGCAAGTAAACTTGAATGAAATGCACTGTAACTTTTTCAATACTAAAATAAAATTTGAAGGAATAGTTATCCCAGATCAACAATAAAAAAAGAGAAATTGAATATATATCATTCAACAGAAAATTTGATGAAAATATTATGCAACAATGAGAAATGATAGGTGCTTAAGATAATAAGCCAGCAAAATTGTGTGATCCTCATGCACCATTAGTAATACAAAAAGAGAATATGAAGGAATAGTTGAAACTAGATTGACAAACAAAATCTACAAGGATTCTGAAATATTAAATCCAATTACTCAACAAGAAGATGATGAAGTTTTGTGTGATTGTTCTGTAGCAGTCAGGTCAAAAGAGATTTGTTATATGCTAGATGTATGACCAACAAAGCTGCGTTAAAAGTATTGGGTGATTAAGAAACAAAAAGAACTATCAAATGATAGACAGAAGTACTTCTCATTTTAACTGCCTAGCTGGAAGGCAATACAAGAATATTTCTCCACGATGGACCCCTCACCTCACTGTTAGCAACAACCAATCTAGGAGCTACAAAGATGGATGAACAGACAGATCGTTGAGCTATTCTCAAACCAAAAGCATATGAGCATGGCACATTGCATGCCATTGGAAAATTTTAATAAATTTTTTTTTAAATCCACAAGCTATTTTCTGATATTATACTCATGACCCAAACATTTTGTACTTAAAAGTATCAGGGGGCAGGGACAAGAAAGTTGTTAGATTTCTGGTAGTAGACACATGACCTGTACATTCTCTACTAAAGTGTAAGATGCCAGAAAACAAGGGACATTCTTGAGCTAATCAAAGTATGGAGAACATGGAAGATACAAACTAATTAAGTAAACTAATTATGGTTTTTATTTGTAGAACTAATGTCAACACAAGAATGTTGTAGCTAATCCTATATAGTAGCAACATAAGTTAGATGGAAACAACTTTCAGCCATTTTATGTAAAGCAAACAACATGTCACACAACATCAGAAAGCAAACCACCATGTAGAATATCATAAATTATAATTCCTTAGTAAAAGAACTAGCTCAATACTGAGCAAATGAGGAATGTGCAAAAAGAACTTTAAATTTCCACAAGTATCAAACTAACACAACTAGATCTCAACAATAACGTGATTGATATCTCCATGAGCCTTGAAACATAGCATAGAACTGCTCTAAAGAATTAGAAATATCTCAAACTAGATATCCAAGATTCTAGACACGGAAATTGAACTTAGTAATTATGTGACTTTAACTGGAAAGATCAAATAATCTAAACAAACAAATCAGACACAGTACAACTGACCAACATATTCTTTAATCCGCCTGAATAATACCAAGGAAATCAAATTGTGAACAAAAAAGTAGTAAATAAAAGTTAATTGCCAAACCACAGAAAATTGACAAAACTAACATTTACCAATTAAACCACTACATGCAGAAGGATACAGAATAGACAATCTTAAATACCTAAATAGTGATGAGTTATTGGATTAGTGGAAAAAATGTCACACTGATATCTAAAATCATCAAAGATAGATGGAATTTAATCATAAGCTACCTCAGCAGTGTGGTCCCTTAACACATGACGACAATCATAATTTTCATCATCAGTCACTTGCCAAATGCGTACTGTCTGCAGAATCATAATCAATGCAATAAGAATGACAGCAAAGTATCGCTGTGAACCAATGAAAAAATCACAATAGGGCTGCTATGTTTTTTTTCAATGTTTCATTTGAATCCCAAAACAATGTATTGAAACAAAATGATACACTCTACAAACACATCTAAAAAATATAATAGATTCATGGTTTTCCATCTAATCTCATGATATAATATATTTGTTTGTATTAGCAAAAATAATAATGAATAGAATTTGTGGTTGCAACCTTGTAGCAGCCTAGGCCACAGTCATCAAGGCATTTTAGACAAGGGAACAAATCGCATGTATGAGATGCAATACTTTTGGGCATTATGGATGTCTAGGAAGGAGCCTATGCAAATAGGAAGCCAAATATATAAATAAATAAAACTTATTTAGTTTATTTGATGATATTAAAACATAAAAACTTGTTGGTGATTTTACTGCACTAAAGAATATTTATTGTGATTGGTGTCGTCCATTCTAAAAAAGTCAGCTGCTACGCAGTCTAAGCAACCCAAGTGATCCAGGTGGATCTAATGAAATATTTACTTTATAAGTTGCACTTGACATTATGTTATCTATATTTTGATATTGTCCTATGACACTAATTATAAAGTAACTGTGTTTTTCTGTAATTTGAATTAATGACTATCAATCATTGAATTTTATATTTTTGTTTTTCTAGGTCCAAATGTGAAATATGAAATATTTCATCATTGTTATGTGTTTAGTGTTTACTCCTATTTATTTATGATTTTATATTTTTCACATGGCAGCACGTAACTTGTGCCAAGTCAAAAATTTATTTGTAAGTGCTAAACACTTTACAATATGCATGTTACTAATAAATATGGCCTATTCAACATTGTTATACAGTATGACGTTTACATTGTATGACTGACATGCTTTTTTTTCATGTGGAATTTTGAATTGGATATATGGATTAATATACTTTATTGGATAAATAGCAATCATTTTTACCAATATTACTATTTAAGAAAATAATAATAATATGAATGCATATTGCCCCTTCATATCACATTTGTGCTATGCAGTATGCATGGAAACACCTTTTAAAACCTTGGTTGTAATACCACTGGTATACATTTTGAATACAAGTATCAAACTTCAATCATAAAAAGTTTGTGTTTATTTTTTTTCTAAATCAAGGAATAAGATTATCCGAATATCTAATATAAATCAAATAGAATAATCTAAAAATTTAATGTTCATTAAGTTTCATGCAAGATCCAATCATAAATAGGTTTTGCTTTACTAAACTTGTTATAAATTCTCCATTGACCACAAAAGCACAAGTTAAAAATGATTATGGTGGTCAAGGTAAATAGAGCAATTATAAAGCGAAGAAAACACACATGGATTTACAGAGTACAGAAGGTATAGTATTTAATGCTAATTTTGCAGAAAAAAGAATTGATATATACAAAACAAGGATCACAATAATGAATGGACACTTCAAACTAAACCTAAGAATGAAAACGAAACATTGATCCCACTAACCTTGTCACCTGACCCAGTTATAACGAGTTCTTCACCAGGAACAAATTTGACACTGGTGACCTAAATTAAGGAATGAAGTACCCAACAAAAAGGAAAAAAAATAAGATAACATATGCAACAGAATGATAGAAAGTTATCAAGGGCATAGGCAAGTACCTTCTTTGAGTGACCAGTGAGTGTCGATAAGATTTGACCTGATGTCCTGTTGAAAAGAACTCCAGTTGAATCGACACCACCAGTAGCAATTACGTCCTGTTAGTTAGTACTACCATTGGATTAACAGTATATAATTAAGAAGCTTATCTTGAACATGCATCAGTTTCGCAGAAGGTTTAGTTAGAATTATTTAGTATTGATAGATCTAAGTGACTAACACGAGAACACCAGCAAATGATGCACAGATATGTTCTCAAATGCTTCTTAAGGTTAGATCAGGAAAATGAAACAGATATAAATAGCGATTGAAAAAAAAATTAATTGCAGAGGTGGTCAACCATTAAGGCATCAAACTTTTAATAATTAAAAAGAGTTTAATGAGAATTATTCTAAAGTATTGCACAAATTACAGCTAAATGGACATTTTAGATTAATGTAAAAACCATTATATAAACATCCTTGAATAAACAATCATTAAAATATCCTACCTTGGAAGCATCAATATCAATACAAAGAATCCCTGGCTTGTTCGACTTGTGAAGTGGATGACTAGCAACCTGAGTGTATCCATCCAGTGCATCAACAGGAGCCAGCGTAGCTGGGATCTAACACAAGAAAAACATAAGATGCAGCTTCAAGATGCCATAAATGTAATGTGTTGTTGTTACATTTTCATAAACAAACCAAATTGAAAACCCCAAGATTCTGCATATACACTCCTCTTAATAAGTTTCTCTTTCCAAATATTTGATCCATATAAATCAATGTTGTAAATGATGATAGGCAGCGGCAAAGCAGTCAATGACCGCCTACCGCCTCATCAACCTAAACGGTTGAATTTTTTTTACTATATATATATATATATATATATATAAATAAATAAAAATAAAAATAGTATATATATATATATAATTAATAGGATACTTTTATTAGACTTTAATTAAGTCTATTTAAATTATTCCAATCATAGCTAGGAGTTAATTAAAATTATTAATTTAAAATTTTGATTAAATCCTAAGTTCAAAATAAAAAACAACGTTTTGGCTTTGGACGCGTTGCTTGGGCCTGGCGAAGAGTTTGGACCCGTCATGGGCCCGGACGCGTCACTTGAGCCCGACGATGCATCAGGAAGTGTCGCCCAAGCCCAACAGCGAGCCCGAAAGGGTCGCTCAGGTCCGGTGTCGCATCTTGATGCGTCGCACAATGCGTCCGACGCCAAAACGCTGAAAATGTTAGATTTTTTTTCTTGGCGACAGCAGCAACGGCAAGCGGCAACGTGCGAGGTGAAATGATGCACTGCAAAGGTAACCTATATTGACTTTGACTGTCATCTAAACCAATGTCTTTCACAAATGCGGTGCGGTTGAGGTTCGCCTCCCACCTAGGCGACTGCCTAGCCTCAACCACCATTTAAAACATTGATATAAATGTTTGCCTTTCAACACAAAATCTGACCAAAAAATATTTGGGAGGTTTATAGTTTGTTGGTGATGGTACTGTTGCTTCTTTTCACCAACAAATACTACATGGAGGGCCATAACCTAAAGCATTGAGAAATTACCTGCCGCTTTTTCCTCTGTCCAGAAAGCAAAGCATTGCATTCAGTAAGTTCTGCAATAATAGAAGGATTTATACCAGGACGAGCTTTCTTCGCAACAGGACCCAACTCGTTTTCTGTGGCTGCAAATATAATCAAAGGCAATGAAATAAATTTCTGTTATAAATACATAATCAGATCTTGTGTTTAGGGTTTTCAGAACCTCTTTTCCCATTGCTGACAACAGCTGCATTAGCAGATTCAGCTTGTATTTGTCTCTCACTCAGAGACAAAAGCATTCTTGCATCATCTCTTTCCTTCTTCAGTCTAGCTATAACCCGGCATGCAGCATCATGCTGGAGCATAATGCAGTTAGTATAGAACAAGTTATCTGCCCTACAGCGATAAAACAATATAAACTGGAGAAAGGCATAGGTAAGGTGGAAAAGAACAATTAACTAGTTACAAAAGTGAAAATGATATATATATATATATATATATATATATATATATATATATATATATATATTGATGCAGGGAAAAGACAGGGAGGTTTCTGAAGAAAACATGGACTATTAAGCTATTTAGATAATTTGGAATTTAAACAAATGGATTTCCCCAACAAAACAGATAAATCAGTTGGGAAATTTTAAAAAAAAAAAAATAGATGGACGAAATATACGATAATAAGATGGAGAATTTGATGTATGTAGTTATTCTCCTGAGAATACAACATAACTATATGATGGAACATTCAAGCATGTACATCCAACAAATAATGGTCAAACATCACATAAGAACCAATTAAGCAGGAAAAAATGTAAAGTAACATCTTTGATATGTTAAATAGAAAATGACTCCTCCGATCATCTCCAGATAACATACAAAACCATTAGTTTAGAAAAAAAACAAAAGTAGATAATCAAAGGGCCAATAACAGTATCAACAATGACAATAGGAATTACAGCAAGGAGTTTAAAGTGACCCCACAGCACCATCTACCACATGAATTAGACATTCACACGTAAATGAACAATTTCACTTTAAAAAACTACATCGTGGACCTAAACCTAGAAAGTCCACTGTATCAAACATGAAAAGCTAAATGACTGGTGCAATCAATCCAAAATTCAGCAATTTAGACTAAGTTTCATGTGAAAAATAACTGTTAATTCATCGACAATGGAGAGGCATTGAAAGATTGAAGAGGAATTTCATTACTTGATGTCTGGCAAAATGACAAGACAATTGAAAATAGACTAATTTGAATAATTCAATCAAAAAACAACATACACACAGGTTTAACTGTATCGAGTAATTGAGTCTGATCATAGAAAAATTATAAACAGTTGAGAGATACTATTAATAGGGTTATTGGTGTAGCAGATTTAGTTTCGTATTAGTATCTTTATATTAGTACTTTAGGTTTAAGGTTATCTCCAAACTCCTATATATATTGTGTGATTACTCATAAACATATACAATATACCTTATTCTATTTGCCCTAATTTCTACATGGTATTTGAGCATCCTTACTAGAGTTTTCTAAAGAGCTATTCCCTTGAGAGGGAGGCTGCCAACCTCCTTGATCCTCTCTCCTCCTCTCTCTATCTCCTCATTCCTAGTCCGATGAGCCATCTCTTCACTCATTTTTAGCAGCAAGAACTCCTGCTCAACCGGTTGCACACAATTACGGGATCTCTTGACAGCAACTCTGTTTGCTGACCGAGAACAGTGTCTTCCCAAGCGGGATCAGTCACGCATCTGCGATCTTATGCACAATGTCTTTTGTTTTCAAAGAAGGCAGGTGACATGACGAGTGATCTCCTCCACTGCTGGGAGCCCTTCCACATGCAGTGCACAATCTCTCCAATAGTCAGTGACTCCATCCACTGCCTCCGGCAATGTAAAGATATCCCATGAGCACCCACTATATCAACATCTTCTCTTGCATGCAATCCTTCCACCTCAAGCCACCGTCTTCCTTAGGCAACACCAGAACTCCCATGACCAGACAATCACACCTCTCTCCTCTTGCGAGAGCATGGCAGCAGCATCCTTTGCTGTTGCTTCTTCTTAATACATTACCCAATCTATCCCTCCCATGATTTGCAGCTAACTGTGATGCTCGTGAGAACAGTTGTCTGTTACAACAACTGAGTTATTGCCTGTTAGCCAAAGCAGTTCCCTTCTGCTACAAGGAAAATCTCCAATCCATATAACTAGGCTTCACGATCAATGGCATTTTTTCTCTCCACCTCGAATACTGTTTCCTCAAGCAGCAATTCTGCTTCTTATGTAATAGATTTTTGGAACGTTGAAATATCTTCTATTGAGAGCTTATTCACTCTGCAAATAGTGGGGAGTACAATTTCGGTGAACCAACCAATGGACAACTGGCTGAAGATACACTAGAACCAAGCAGCAGAAGCACACCTCTTTCTCATAAGCCAACTGATGTAATTACTACAACATAATGCCAGAACCAGACAGAGAGGACACCTCTTCTCATAGCCCAACTGCAATTCTGACATGACACCAAAACCAAGCGGAAGGCAGCAAGACTTTCATCCGACCATCAAAACTACTGTGATATAATGTCAGAATTAGGCAAAGGGGACCACCCCTCTGCTCAACCCAGCCACTGAGAGGCAATGCAAGAACCAAGCAAATGAGACTACAACTTTGCTCACAACCCAACTGTCAAAAGTATTATGAGAATTGCCAGCTGATAATTGTGTCTCACACGAACACAAGCACCACATTTGTAGCCTCTACTTGTGATCCTACTACCTGAGTACTCCACCATCTCGATGGTGGTTTTACTGATCAAGGTCAAAAGCATCATTGATTATAAGCAACTTTAACTACAGAAGTTTGGTTTTGCTTACATGCAAATATCATGTTCTTATTTCATTATTGTTGTGTTTAATTTATAATCTACCTATGAGAGTTTCTTTAGCTCATATAAGCAGCTAGACATGGATATTCTATGCTTGAGCTTGACGAGAAGCGTTGGAGGTATTAGTGTTATCAGAGCAGAAGGTTTAGTTCTGAATAGTACTTTAGGTTTAGTGTTTTGTCCAAAATCCTATATATACTCATGTAATGGTTATCCTTAGAACATAAGCAATGTGATTATTCTATTTGCCATATTTCCTACAAAACTAATCAAAACTAGCAACGATAGCATGATTATCCTTGTTAACAAAATCAAATAAGATTCAAATCCTTTCTCAAACATCTGGCTACAAATCCATGGTATATATACCCAGGTCTTTTAGCCAAATATTAAAAGTTGTTTGATACAAAGTAAACTTGCAAGGTGATCCAAACCAACATGATTATTTTTAGGGAACTGGACATGTTATATAATCAATACGTGATCAAGGAATACTGCTGCTTACTGAAGCTAGAATGATTGGACAATGAGGTCTACTTACATATTGATACATGTAAACTAATCAAGAATGGAAATTCTTCCAAGTAAAGCTTACAGGCAAAACGCTACATGAGGATAGAAAATTTTGAACTTCATCCAACTTTGGAGTGTACTTAATTGCAGACATCTTTCACAACTTATTGCCTATAATTATGGGGTAAAACAATATATTCATTTCCAAGCGAACTAAGCATATTTTCTTCAGTTTAATCTGAAATTTAGGAAACTGCATAGACAATTAAAACTTCTATATCCTCAAGCTTTAATCCAAACAACAGACTTTAATGAGAAAAGTAAATGACCAAATTAAAGATAAAAAATCTGATAGCTACATGTGCAAAAGGAAAAAAACAAAACATTCTGATGCATAAGCAACTGGTCAACAACCAAAACATGCACTTGTCTAAGAGTTTTCATACCTGATACAAAGCATGACTCAACTCTTGCCTAGCTGTGTGTAACTGATTCTCAAGTGCAAAATTAGATAGCATCAGAGCATCCCATTCCTGCTTCAGCAGAAGAAAAATAACATTAAATTCTTTAAGGATCGGTACATTGGCTGTAAAGTATAAAGAAGGATTATTCTAGAAAATTAGGTAAGGACAAGCCATGGCAACTAACTGACACAAGCACAAGATCAGGCCACACATTCAAATCTATACTAATTGAAGCATAATATGCAGGATTAAGTTCCAAACTGACACTAATGATGAGGTGAGATTACTCGAAAGATCTTTTTTATATTATCCACCATTGACATCTATCTTACAATTAGTGCAAAGATTGCATCATAGAAAGAAGAAACTCATCCCCCACCCATTTACTAGAAAGAACATAAAAGCAGCTCAGATTATTTAAAAATTCATGCAATACAAAGAATTCAAAGAAAAAATCATTTATTGCATTCAGATGATAAAACAACTAGACGGTTAAAGTAACTAAAAGAATATCCTGCAACCCATATTCAAAATAAAGAGTTCAGAATACACACATTCTGGAACATTCCAAGCAGCCCAGGAATGCTAGCAGCTTGCAACGGTCTTGGCTTCGCCACCTACCAGAAGAATAATTTTTAAAAAAAAATAGAACATGGAAGATAATAAAATGTAAAAAAAATGGTATTATTCAGTACCATGTGTTAATTTGTTAGCCTGCAATGATTGTAACATTTTGTATATCTTATTTGTATAATGCCTGGCTTTTTCATGCACAGTACCTCATTAATTTCTTTAAGGATTAGACATACAGTAGGATGTTCAATTGCTAGCATATTTATCAAGAATTTTTAACTGAAAAGACAATGGTACATCATATTTATCATGATAAACACTTTTAGCTTCAAAAATGAATACAATAAATAATAGGAAGAACATTGTAGAGCAAGATACAAGATGGTTCACCTGTCTATTTGTGTCAATAAAGGCTTAAAGAAAACAAAGTGGTTTAAGGAAGAAAACATCATGCAAATCTTAGCAAGTTAAACAGTCTATACTGTACTCATGCTGTTAATGCAATGGCCAGTTAGAAAACTTGTGTTATATGCATAATTATGTTGTCCAATAAGGACAACGATTATGTCATGAAAGGCAGGAAAAACAACAAAAGTAGAAAGAAGGGGAAGTGTGGTAAGACAACATAGTACATCAGATATCCTCTCAGCATAGTTAAGGAATCAACATCGCATGGGGTTGTGAAAAGTCTCAACCAAAGAAAATGGAATTAATTGTAGTTTATGCACATGGTATTTTGAAACTAGAGTTGATCATACAATGAACAATCAAACAAGACAAATTACTGAGTAGAACAGGGATGGACACTATTAATGCCGTGATATTAATATTGTATCTTTCCTAAGCTAACTGAATCAGTGCAAGGATCATCAGACTACATGAAAAGTTATTGTCACTACAAATTCAAAATTTTGTTTCAGATACGTGGCATCTATTCGTTGACAATCTATTGGAATTGAAAAATACTCAGGATATTAACATTGGAACAATCTCATGCCTGTCAAACTAATTTTGGCAGACGTAATCCCGTACCTACCACAATTATTATGGACCTTCTTGTAGTAGCAGGTACACTGGTGTAAATTTAGTCATTCGACAAATCAAACTGAGTGAGCATCTGAAGTGTGTTCAGACTGGCATTTGATTATACAGAGGAAAGATTCAAGTATGGTACCATAACATTCTAACATTCTAAGGACAATGAAGCATTCATGTACGATAGACAGTGCAAATTGAATTGCTAAATGAGCTTCAAAATAGAAAGTAGAGGGAAATGGAACAGTAAGATCCCCTTCTTATAATTAGCTCTTCTCCCTGAAAATTGTCTAGTACACTGCCTTCCAACCCTAAACTAGACGAGCAAATGGTATGTCTAATTCTTTGTCAACAATGTTGTTTCTAGTGTCCGACACACTAATTCTAAAATGAAACCCACAAATTAGCAAACAAGTTCTCAATGTTTTTTTCACTTATGTTTCTTAAAATTATATAGTCTTTGCCACTAAGTATTCAACTCTATGACACTTTCTACCATAAAAAGTTAAAAACCACAGTACCCAACGGCAATATTGAACTGGGATAATGCACCTTATTTGTCTTCACGGGAACGAGATCGTCCATGCTGAGCTCCTCGTTGGTAACGGGGCATTTTCCATGATTCTTAAGAAAGAAACAGCAGGAGAAAAAAAAAAGTCAAATGTAAGATGACTAACTGAAGTATACCAGCGAGCTAATAGCCATTCGACCTTCATAAACGAAAGATAAGAACTAGGAAATCAAGGGAGGAAGAGGCGGAGGAAAGCATACTGCAACATGGTGCTCGATCAACCGCCGCTCGAAGAGAAGCCCGGATCTCTTAGCAACAACCGGCTCCTCCGGCACTTCGCCGGAGACTAGAAGGAAAAGAGGGAAAAAGCGCGGTCATAACCCTAAATTGCACCGGAGGAGCAAGAACAGAAACCATACAGACTGCAGATGGACAGAGGAAAGAGGATCTTACTCGCGCAGATCATTTCTGATTCAAGCGAGGGTTTCGCCGGTGAATTCGGCGGCAAAGCGGGAGCTCGGCGGTAGGGTTCCGCGAGGCTTCAGAGCGATGGCAGACAAGAGGAAGAGCGCGAGAAATTGGGCGTAGGGTTTTATAAAATGCCTCTCGAGTCTCCAGCGATGATCAACTCGAGTCCGGGCGAGCGCATCGAGTTGCGCTTGGGTTCAGGCTCGAGCTCGTCAGGCTAATTTTTTTAATAAAATATTTCTAAAAAAAAAAAATACTAAATTAAAAAAGAAATATAAAAAAAAGTATGCAATCATTGCAATGGTGACTTAGCTATTTCTTCGATTAAAAATAATATAATTTATCACCTTAATTTTGAAAAACCCTTAAATACAACATTTGTTGTTGAATTTTTTTTGTTTGTTGTTATCACATATCAAAATTTTTAGATCCGTAATCCATACAGTTGACCACTAAAAATGTAATTTTTTAAAATAACCATCTATGAAAAAATAAATCAAAAAATTATAATTGTGTAAATTTATTTTTATATAGATAAATATATCTATTTATAGAAATGGTATTTAGGTGAAAAACTAGATAGATAACTTTTAATAATTAAATTAAATATAATGATTAAGAGAATTAATTAAATAAATCAACACTAATTAATTAAACCTATATGTAATTGCCATTTGCAAGAGCATTGCATAGTGATCTAACCAACCGTGTAGTATTTGAAATTCTTGTTGTGCTAAGTTTTTCAACAATTAAAAATCAAACAAAATTTGAGGTTGTTGATCGTCGGAACTGGGGAAATTTATTCGGCGCGCGCCTGATACAAGAGGAAGAAATTTACTGCTTCTTCCGGCGCCTGAGGTTGTCGATCGCCTGATTAGTCATGGAGAGGAAGGAGAAGATCTGCAGAGATACGGGAAAGAGGAAGAAATCTAAGAAACTTCAGCAAAAAGATATATCAAGGTAGTAGCTTGCACAGAAATTAATTCATGAAGATGAGGCTTGCCATGTTAAAAATTTAAATCCATTTAAACATACTTAGTATCATTAATAACGGTTGGATTTCTACAGGTAATTTAAATTTTTAAATTTATAAATTAGGATAATGAAAGCATAATAAATAATTTTATTACTAATTACATTAAAAACTCATTCAAGAAAATAGATGTATGCAAATATAATCATAAATAAGACAAACAATTTTATACCTTTTGAATAACACGGAATGGAAATGTCATCAACTAGTAACCTTGAGCAAGATTACTTCTACTCTATCCACTTCGAGATCTCCTCGAGACGACAAATATCAAAATATTAGGACAATATGATAATGGGAAGATAAAACATAGTGAAGGTCACCTCCTCCTAAATCATGGCACATAATAGACAAGATGAAGAAATGCCCACATAGAACATACATGTAAAACAAGACACCGAAGATGGAACTCTCACCCATAGGCTATATAGACGTTTATATGATAAATAAGCACACAAGACAACACAAACAAATATCAGAGAAAAGAGTTGAGATATACATCATAAATCAAAAATATCACATTCATGTCAAAAGAGTAGCATAAAAAATGTGAGCACTCAGAAGGTGTTAAGTCAAACCATAAGGTGTGAATGTGCATATAACACAGAATAAAAAAGTCTAATCTAGATCCATATCTGGAGGAGCGTTGTTGTCAGTCGCCCCACCGAGGATAGAAGGCGGTGGAGGATGATGACCTTACATCCATGACTGGGTCAGAAAGGCCACAAACCCGTCAATGGAGTCAAAATGACCACTGAGCTCAAGGCGTAGCTCCTTGACCTGAGTATCAAGCGACTCAATGGCGGCCTCCAAATAATCGTCTCGATCCGTCGAGGATTTGTCATCGTCAGGGGCCTCTTATGCCGGCAACGCTGGTGCTCCCTCAACCTCCTCACCACCAAGTTCGTTGGCATGATCATCATGGTGTTCGTCCCACTCCATGATGTGGAGGCCCTCTCTCATCCCGGCTAGGGAGAAGTTGCATAGCCTAATCTGATCATAGTCAGTTAAAGGTTTAATGTTGACTCTGTCCCTAATCACATCAATGTCTAATGATGTAAATCATGCAGTAATAATATGAGGGAAAGACATGTGGATCTTTTTCTGAATAAGTTTTGTATAATGCACAATGCAATGAAACATATTAAAACTAACATCTACATCTAATCTATAACGAAATGTGTATAATAAAAATAGATGACTTAACCTCACCGAAGCTAGAATCTAGCACGAGTAACAATAGGTAAGATGCATCTGATAGTGACCTTATAGAAGACATTATTGGGAGTCGAGAGACCCTGAGTAGAGAAAATTCTTTTATTCAGTGGCCTAGCCCAGTAAAACAAAATGCTCAAACATGTGATATACGGTCTACAAAAGGCTCTAGAAGGGACTCTCTAATATTTGGATAAAATACAAAATCATTATCAGTCGGACGACAACCCGAAAAGGAATGCAAGATGGTCAAAGTGAAATCAGAATCACGTTTGCCACACGAGTCTATACACGGGAGGACCATCACAAACACAATGAAGATTGTTATAGAACTCGGCTACTAAGTCTAAATGTATGGAGTTGTTACAAAATATTGTGGTTTTTAAATAATAATGTGTAACAATGTCTAAAACATCTGGACTCTACTCATGAAAAAATTTATCATGCAAGTACCGAGCAGGAATGATTTTGAATGAGCTAGGTTGCTCACTAGGGTCCTTGTCCTTAGATGAGTTCTTAGAAGGGACCTTGACTTACTTCAACATACCTATTTTTATTCCTATATGTATGCATGAATGCATCAACAATAACAAATTAGAGATAATTAATATGACATTTTTGAATTTTAGACAAGGATTTGGATTTTACTTAGGGGCCATTTTCATGTATAATTGGAGCTGGAAGCTACGATTTACCAATGGGGAGAATGCTGCCACGAGGAGAATGTAAATGCAACCCTAAAAGAAGACAAATTAGGGTTAAATCTTATGACAACTGAATCCATTTGAGAAGAAATCAAGCAACTGATGGGTTTAGGGTTTAACAAGATTAATGTGTTTAAGCAACTTACGAGATTGTCGGTGTGCAGATGGTGGGAGGACTAGTCAGAGGAGAAAAAAATGGAAAATCGGTATTGAAGAGGCCGGAAGGAGCACAGTGGCGAGGTGAGAATAGCCGACTCGACTTCGTGGGGAGAGTCGCGAGGTTAGAGTTTGGGATGAATCGTGTGTTGGAATCGGTCTGGTGCGTTACACTGAGATCTTCATTAATATATGTATCAAACTATATGAAGTCTCATGGCAGGTCACTCCTATAAACTAGTTGCCTTAAACCATGTTGTTAATCATGATGGTAACAATAAAAAAATCATCGCACAAGCTAAGGAACCACAATCTAATCAACAATCTAAGCCTGCATTCTGGTGATTCCAACTTGATGTGAGGCCATGAGAGTTTATCAAGTATAAAGACAATCGAATTATAAAAAGAAAATATTATAGAATGTAATTGCATACTATATGAATGAAATTATGCTTTTATTAACAATGCTATTGAATTTGTGTGATTGGCATGTTGTAACTTCTAACTACTTATGATGATTAGAATTTAATTAGAATCAATTAAAAAACTTACCTGCTAATGGATAATTTATCTGGTCCATTCAATTCTATTCGAACTCAAATTCAGTTTAATTGTTTAAATCTCAATTCGAACATAATAAAATTATAATTTAAAATAACTTAAATTTGAATTTGATCCGAGCCAATGCCCTATTTAGGATCACAAACTTAGTAACTCCACTTCCATATCTTAATTCTCATAAATATGATTCTGAGAGCCTTCTCCATCAATATCTTTCCTCCCTAATGAGATATGTGATGGGCCATGTTAAAAAAATATTGATACATTTAGTTAAATAAATAATTATAAAAACTAAATAGATGTCTACCTAAATTATCCGCGTCGCGTGAGAGACAGGCGAAGATAAGTAAAAGGTAAAGGAAAAAAACAGCCTTTGCTCTCTCTCTGTCAATCTCTGCTGCTGTCACTGCTCGAAATCATTTCTTCGGCTTTGTTCAATGCATTTCTTTCCCTAATCTTTGACTCTTTTGATTTTGGTTCAGCGCCGCTTCGATTCTTGCGCTTCAAGGTGAGATCTTTGGTTCTTCGTCTTCTTTTCCGCATTATCCCCAATTCCAATATTTGAAGTCTTTTTGCTTCACTTGTTTTGTGGATAAGCTTTGTCGCTAGATTAGGAGTTAAAGCGGCTTCTTTCGAAGATTTGACTATCTGAAAAATAAGTGGCCGAGCGAATGAACAGAGCACCGGATGCGATTGACCAATATTCAAGGTTTGATGCCCTCTCCTTTTTTCCATTCCATTTATTTGATGTCATCGATGCTTGCCGTATGCTTTGATAGAAGAAGCTGAACTTGGGAAGCCTTTGGTCAAAGGAAGATTCACTGTTTTCTTGTTCTGATGACTCTATTTTAAGTTCTAGAGGAAGTTTAAGAAGATTTCATTGTCTTCTTGAAAGCCTTAATTGGTCAAAGGAACTCAATCCTTCTTTTACTGCCTAAGATAATAAAGTTTCATTATCCAACATCCCTAAGATAGCCTAGGAGGAGGATCTATATAACTGACCTCACTTAATAGTACAAAAGCTCGGTTGTTGTAGCTGTTGTATCCAACATCTCTAAGATTCCACCAATATGTAGCATGATAACTTTTATTGCTCCTATAACAATAGATAAATTGCTTGTTGGGGATGGGATGTTGAGGGTTAAGACTTGACCTCTGCCTTTGGAGGTGGTGGGATTTGGATCATAAAGTTGGTGTGGTAGGTGGTTTGGTTGAGTCTCTTTTGGTTTGACACTTGACGCAAAAGATCAATGAGACCAAGAATTCTTATGGCAAGGTTCGTGTTTGTATCGAAGTCAGGGGTATTAATAAAATTAAAAGAACTCAAATGCATATGCATATGCCCTATCAATATGGTATTTATAGAATCGAGAAGATGGAAGCTTATTGTTTCACTAAAGATAGGATTAGACACACGTTTTAGTCAGTGTGAATCTTACATATTAGTTAGTTAACTTGTTGTACTTCTTAAAACCATGCATTGAATGTCGACGAGAATTTCCAACAATGATTGGACAAGCCAACTAATGATTGACACCAAAACAGAGCTAAAATGATTAACCTTTTCGGCATTCTGATTGTTCAAACATGTCAATGGAAATTGGTTGGACCCGTCTCCTTGCCACTAGCTCTCATCCTTCAAGGCGGGACAAGAATTATGGAGGATCTAATTATATAAAGTCGTGATCAATTGGTGCTTGCTGTGACCACACTTTTGAAGCATCACATTTATTATGTCTTTTAGAACAACACCTATTATACCTTTTTTTTCTCACTTACTCTGATTGTACGTAGCCAATACCTTATGTTTTAGACCTTCCTGCAATACTAAATCACGGTGGCAATCCATCCAATATTTAGATCTTGACAAACTAAGAAAGCTGGATCAAACCTGGTGACATTTTCGGACATATAAATAGTGACCACTCAGACTTGGACACAATATTCCTTTACCATTTACCTATCAATTCTTTATTTTCACTTGTATACCTTTGAAAATTCAAACTATGTTACAATTTTTAACTCATATAAAAAAATATCAGGGATTGCTTTTTAAAAGATGACTATCACATATAAATTCACTTTTGTCATGCAGTGAAATCAAGTTGTTCTGAAATGCTTGAGCAGAATCACATAGCTTAAAGAAGATGGAAGATATTTTCTTAGTTGGGCAAGAATCATCAGATGAGAAGCTTACTTCATCTCATAGTCAAAAGAATAGTTTAACAAATGAAGATGACAACTGCTTCACTCTTTCCGATGGTCAAGTGGAGTGTGATAGCGAGAACCTTTCCAGCAAGGTACCATTGATTTTGGATATCAAGGATCTGAAAAGTGGAAGATGTTTGATACATAAATCTTGTCCTTGTACCAGCCAACCCATTTTTGCAAATTCTTCATATCTGACGAGTACCAGTAATGGCAATGCACCACTTTGCATTCATTCAGCAAAACTAAGTTTCGACTCTTTTCACATCCTCTGCAGAAAGAGTTCATTGTCAAGTATCCCTTCCAGACACACACTTTATGGTTACAGCCCAAACTTTAAGCAGCGAGTGAAATCTCGAAGTGTATGCAGCCTGACTGATCTCATTGTTGAATGTTCACCTACAGTGCAAACAGGGAATTTACTTCTGCACCCCTCAACCGGATTGCTTGTTGGTTCACTAAATGAAACTTTGAAAAGAAAAGTCCTAATGAAGAGCGCAGTGGATTTTCAGTCAGTTCTTCGAGATGGCATGAAACAGATTATGACAAAGACAATCAGCGTAAGTGACGATAAAACAGCGGAGGAGTTAATTTCCCACGAGAAGCATTTTTGTTGTTCAAGTTCAAACTCCAAGTCATTGTGCCAGTCTAATTCATCCAACTCTGCTCTTCTTCAGTGTGTTTGGGAGAGCAGGTATCCCTTCTTCCTGTTCTCTGTGGGCAAGGATCATGGGAAGCGCATATACATGGCCAGTCCACATGATGCCAATTCTTCAATTGACAAGGCCCTTGACTTGATCTATCTGTTTCATGCACACACAGAAAAAATAAAGGAATCAAATCATAGTGTTTCTAGCTTGGTTGCAAAGATGAAGGTAAGAAGTTTTCTGCTTCTTGGTTCTGGCAGACCCAATTCAACTGAAACTGAATTTATTATGTCAGCTGCCAATGAGGACCTTTCCAGTGGGCTGCAAACATTCACATCTAGTCTTGTTAAAAACAAGGAACTACCCTGTAGATTGTCTGAAATATTTAGGTTAAATCGTCACTCAAGATCTCATTCAATACAAAAGGTTAATGGTTTGAGCTCTCAGCTTGAGGAACTGCAAGAACTTCATACAAGTAAGCTAGGGATGATTGATGAAGCAGGTTGCCGGAAGGTTCCTTTTGCCGATTTCCCTCGTCACCTTGAGTTGGCTGCAATAGTTGTAAAAACTTTTAGGTTTGCTAGGAACGATGGGGCATCATCTGGTGGTTGGGGTCTCAAATTTCTCGAGAATGGTGAAGATAATGATGCCAGTGCTTCTCAAGCGTCTCTATGTTCTTCTGGATCCAAGCTAAATTGTATAGAGCATTGGAGATCAGATATAAATGTGAATGTTCTTATCCCTGCTGGAATTCATGGTGGCCCGATTTCTGGAATTGCTGGCCCTTCTAGTCTCATTGACAGATGGATGTCCAATGGGCAATGTGATTGTGGCGGCTGGGATGTCGGGTGTCCACTAACGGTACTTAACAACAATTCCGAGGAGGATTCAAAATCTCTCAACCTGACTATCGAGGTTTGTAGTATGAATTCATTACTAGTTAAAATAATTCCCAGTAGAGCTTCCTCTCTAGTGTTTATTGTTTTTGTAGAGAACTGTTTGCTTGTGTTTTGTGAATAAATAACAAAATATTTTGAAAACCACAAAATTGTTAGGTAATTATTTACATGCCCGGGCTGTCTGTTAGTGCTTCAACCTTAAACCTTTAGTTAGGTTGAAACATGATAGACATGATTTATGTTTGGTTTGCTCATCAATATGAACCAACCAAACCTAAACCATTGTTGTCTTTTTGTGTGTTATTACGGCGAGTTTAAGAATAGTAATTAAATAATAAGATCTATATTTGATCTTGAAGCAAATAAAAGCAAAAAAAAAAAGTTCTTATTTGTGGTTTAGTTCGGTGAAAAATTTGGAATGTGACCACCGTTTGGAATCACATTCAAAGTGCCAGGCTTTTGGCCCCTTGCAAAAATGAGAGATATCAGTTGTACCAAATGTTAGTGTTAGTGCCTATGCCAAGCACAAACCCTAGGTGTTAGTACCTCATGGAAGCCTCCGAGTCATTGCACAAGCCTATCTCTATCGCCTCGTGTGAAGCTCTCAACCATTGTGGAAGCCTATTGTTGTCACCTAGCATGAAGCCTTCGAGGAGTCATTTGCAGACTTCCATGTCTCAATTGGTTGGACTTATGAAATGTTTTGCCCGTGCTGACCAATTCAGAATGATTTTTTTTTTCATCCATGAATGAAACAATTCAATCCATCTTGATCATCCCTATGAGTTTGTAACTATTCCCTATTCGTTGTAGCAACTATTCCCTATTCGTGAAACACCTAGAGCTTGTTGTGTTCTACATTAGTCATGCTCAGGTACTGATATATGATCTATGCTATTTCCAGGGCGCCAAGGGCGAGCCGGTTTTCAAGATGTGCTGCTTAAACAAAGACCTATACAACATCTACTTCCAACCAAGTCTTTCAGCTCTTCAGTCATTCTCCATAGCTGTGGCAATCATCCATTCACAAATCCCCAGCCTTTATCCAAAATGGTAAGCCACTATCTTAATACTCTGTAATTGCTTTTCCATTTTTCCTTCCTGTTTTTTGAGGGATTACAAACTTTAAATGTTATAGTTTTTAAACTAGTTTTCGCCATTCTTTACTCTACTGTAATGTAATGTAATGTAGTTTACCTTGACATTGTAAAAATACAAAGAGCTGATTTTTCTCAATCTAGTTTTCCTTCATCTCAAAGCCACTGCAAGTTTCATAGTTTTGAAATGGACGTTAGCTTATTGTATATATTGCAAAGTTTAAGGACTTACTTACACTGTGATAAGTATATTCTGTTATACAATCACAGAATAGAGCAATAGTATAATTACTTAAAAGGAATCACAAATCCTATTTTTAGACTTGGCACTTAGCTTCTTCCAGTGAGGACGGGTGACAAAAAGGATAGACTGATATATGAAATTTCCATCAATTTAGGATCCTAAAGAAAAGTCATATCATATTGAATCTGTTGTATGTAGTCTTATCCTGCATTGTATGATGCGACATCAAAATCAAATTAAAACTCAAATGAAAAATGAGGAAGAAATTAACATAGTGCAGATGATTATAGATAGCGATCGATTGAAAGATCGAGTTGCACCTCTTTTATAGATCTTAACAAATAAACTAGGGGAAAACCTAAATGTCTTAGCAAAACTTATCAAAAGTATTTGAGATGTCAAAACTAAACAATTATCATCGTAAAACAATTTCTTAAAAACTTAAAAGGAGATCTTACAAAAGATGATTATTTAAAAATCTAAACCTTTTAGTTTGGCTATTTTAAAATTTGTGATAAATACGTGACATCATTTATTTGGAATTGGAATCTTATACACCATTATTCAGTGAAGTGAGATAATGGTTGAAGGTGAAATGATATGAATATATATATATAAAACGCAAAGTATTTTGACTATTTTAAAATTTGGAAAGGGTATTTTGAAGAGAGAAAATTTTAAACATTTGATTTTTTTTCCTTTTTTAAATATACAATTTCTAGCAGTCACTGAATAAGAAATATGTCTTAAAAGTACATGTGATCATTCTTAGAAGATAATAGAGGCTCCTGGAGACGCGAGCACCAGTGGTCTAGTGGTAGAATAGTACCCTGCCACGGTACAGACCCGGGTTCGATTCCCGGCTGGTGCACATTTTTTTTTAAATAATATCTCATAAAATTTTCATTTAATTCTGAAATAATTATTAAATTAAAGTTTACAAACTCTGAAAAATCTTATACCGCGTCAAATAATGTATTTTTAAAATAATTAAATATATAAAGCACGAACTCTTTTCCAACTTTTGTCCTTTTCTTTAATAAAATGACAAACTCAGAAAACTATATATTAGCGGAATAGATTACATGAATCTTGACGCTATTTCTATATAAATTCTGATTGAAACTTCGCAATGGATCCAGTGGAAAGTGCAGTGACCACGATTTTGAATTCATTACCTCCATTTTTTTCATGCTTGGAAAGAAGATAGACATCAAGCTGCCGCTGCACGAGATCCTGGGTCTCTTCTTCGGCCTCCGAGGCCGATCGAGAGGAGGCTTCGTGGCTTTGAAGAGCAGGAAATCAATCCTATTCCAGCACCTCCGCCCGAGACAGCAAGATCCAACCGTTCCGCCGCTCGTCCACACCCGCTCCATCTGATCCCCCTTTCACAGCCTCCGCGGAGGGGAAGAAGATCTTCATCGGCCAAACAAAGGGGAGGGAGAGACCATTGGGCAACGGTCATTGGCCGGAACATTAAACGCGCGGCCCTCCGAGTCCGAAGGGAATGACTGGTGGCTCCTCGTCACTGATCCGATCCGATCGAAGGGATGTGGGGAAGACCGATCCGGAGGCATCTTGGATTCCAGCTCAGGTTAAGTTGAAGCAGGGGAGGATCCGCCGGGAGTCCCAGCTTCTGGTCGACGGCGCCAGAGCGGAAGCGGAGGAGTGCGGTGGCGGTGGAGAAGCGACGACGAAGGATGAGGGAAGGAGGAAAAAGGGGATTTTCCAACGTTCCGCCCTCTCTCTCCCTCTGTCACTCTCTTGGCTTTTATGATTTTAAACTTCAGTTTTACCACATAAAGTTTATCAAAATATTTTCATGTTTAAAAATATCATTATACCCCCTCATTACTTTTGGATTTCATATGAAACTTTGGAAGGATGTACATCGACATAGTTCTTTACCGTATGGTTACTTTTATTTAGAGCTATAAATGATTCCAGCTTTAAACCTGTAGTTTATTTATTTATTTTTTACCGATAATCATGAAATCGATGTGAGACCGTTAGAAGGATAGATTACACTTTTTATTAAAAATGATAAATTAAGTCATATTTAAAATAAATCAAGCGGTTGAAAGAGTTATTCCAGCTTGGCTTAGTTTTTTTAGGGTCGTTAATGAACCAACTTCGCTTCAAAGAGTTATTCCAGCTGGGCTCATTTAAAATTTTATATTTTTAAACTTATTTAATTGGTGTATTCACTATATTTATAAAAACTTTATTGATGGATATAATCCATCTCTGTTCATAAATATTAATGAATTGAACACATATATATTTAAGATCTTCAATCTATCCCTGAGGCAATGGTGTAACGGTAGGACATCCGAATTGTAATTCAGGGACCTGCGGTTCAATCCCTAGCTACATCCCTAGCTACGATGTATTTGTAGGAATTTTCCTCCAAAATGGGAAACACAATCAAAGGATGCTGGGCATCTGGATTGACCATCGTATGCGCTTCCTGATTTACTATGGTGGTCGGTGGGAAACTTCCGTGGGACCGTACCGACCACCCCAGAGATGTGGCTACTGAGATTATTATTATTTTTTTAAGATTGTTAATTTAATTTAATAAATTATTTAATATTATTTATTTAATTGATCTCATATATATTAAACGAATATAAATAAATTATTACTAAGTCGAATATCAAATTTATTGATGAATGTTTGATTCAATTAAAATTTTAATTTATTTTATATGATCTTAACTAAATTTAAACTTCTCTAGTGTTTTATTCATATTTGACTTGCACTTGATTTGTTTAGATATTATTAATTTTTTAATTTAAATTCATTTAATTATTTAAAATTTTTATATTTCTAAATTTATTTAATTGAATAGTGAGTTTGATTTTGAAAGTTTATTTATTCATTTATTATATTAATAAAATTTTTATTGATAATTCATAAATTTTATTCGGTAACATTGTTTATAAATAATTCCTAATTTTTATTTATGAATATTAATAAATTTATTTATTTAATTTAATAAATTATCTAAGTTTATTTTTTAATTAATTTTATGTAAATTGAATGAATATAAATAAATTCTTATTAAATAAAATATTAAATTTAGTCATTAATATTTTATTCATTTACAGCTCTATTTTTACTTATCACGTGTTAAAATTCCGGCTTTTATAAATGTTTATCTAAGATCACTCGGATACTACTAGACATAGGAATAATTGATATATTAAAACAATACATTATAATTCATAACATTGCTTGGAATTTGACTTTTACAAGAGGATTGTTTAATTCTAATTTAAAATTATAGCATCATAAATATTATAAAAATATTCATTGTACTCCTCATAGCTTTCATGGTTAAAATAAATTATCATACCTGTAAGTTCCTTAGAAGGATGAACATCAACATATTTCTTAATAATATAATAATAAACTAACCTTTTGGGGAAAATGAAGCAGCCCATCGCCTTTTGGACGTCGTAGTTTATATTGTTTAACTTTACGCGTCGGCGGTGATCTGATGTTTCGGGGGCATAGCCATGAGATTGGTTACGATGGAGCAAGATTTTATCATGTTGAAGAAAAGTGGAGAAATTGTTGTTCGATTGAGAAGAGGCAAAAATTCGTGGAAAATTATGCGGAAAGGCTTTTTTGGGGGACACGAGGGCGAACAAAATCATCGGAACGGTGGAAATGGAGAACGGAGAGCGGCGAAGAAGCTTACCTCCAGCTGCTTTTGGACGACCCTCGGCCGTTTTCTTGGCCGGCGGCGAGCCCTGCATCCAGTCACAGCGTAGATGTGCTTCTCGATTTACCTCCTTAGCGAGATCGAGAATCTGGCCCGCTCCTTCCTCTTAGGGTTCTCCGACCTCAGCCAGATCGTATTCTTCTCCTTCGTCGTAGGAGGCGACGGTGACCCCTTCCGGTGCCGCTCGATCTCCATGGAGGTTCGGCTCCTCGTTCTCTTTTCCACGGGAAACCTCGGGATGCAGCGTATTCTCGTTCACCGGCGTCGGCACGGCGTCGCCGCATCCCTTTGGTAGCACCAGTTTCATCCGGTCGGCCGCCTCGCTCGCGGAGGTGCACCAGAAGCCTTTCCCTGATTTCCTCTGACCCCCAGGTCACCGACTCCTCCCGAAGGAAGACGGATCCGCCGGCCGGAAGTCTCAGAAGGGACCCACAATCGTGGTCCCCTGCCGGCGACGATCTCCTCCTAGCTCATGCGGCGGATGGGTACGCGCCCACCCCACGTCTTCAATATCGGGAAGGATAGGTCGAGAAGGCGATCTCTTTCGCGTTCCTCCGAGTGAGAGCGGCACTTCGGCAGCTACGGTCGCCGCCGCCGCCGCCGCCGCCGCCGCATCGGGATCCGGACTAATGGCAGGGCGTCTCATGGCATGCCGGTGGTGAGGACCATGGAAGATGATAAATTTTACCTTTTGTTCAGAAAAAGTTTAAATATATTTGATAAAGTAACTCTTAGTTAAATTTTATTTAAAAAAATAAAATTAATTTGCACTCCTATTTTAAAATAAATTAATGCACGTTGAGTTGCCTTAGGTCAAAATTAGTCTTGGAGTTACTTTGAAAGCTATTCTAAGATGACGAAACTGAGGAATTTGTAAATCATTAGATCTAGCATTATGAAATATTTAATAAAAATGTAGATAAAGTAATTGAGTTGAACTATATATATATTTAAAATGAGATACTCTTTTGTTATAATGATAGTTGAATAAAAGCTAATATTGGCTAATTAGGCATAGGCAAAAGATTTATGCTTAGGGCCCAAATTAATTAGGATCCTAATTTATGATATTTTAATATTAATTATATTATTTTTAATATAAAGTTCACTTTTAAATGTGTTGGATATTGGGGCCTTAATGGACCAATACAATTTTATGGAAAAAATTAGAATGCCATCAATTGATGGAAGTCGTAATTGACTTCAAAATCAAAATCTATATTTCGTGTAGATAGATTTAGACTATTAATTTGCTTAAAATCGATTAAGGGTGAATGAGAAATTAATTGTTTAAAGTCGGCCTAGAATAACATTAATTGTTAATTAATGTTATATAAGGAAATGCATGGGGAATAATCCCATATCGAAAATTTTTGATGGGCTTCCTTTTCTTATTAATGATGTTGTGTTAATGGAGTTAACACAAAAAGCTCACGTGCTTTATTCTCACGAGCGGGCAGGTGCTTGCACCTGTGAGCCCGTGGCCCGCAACACACGTACACACGTAATGGGTGCTTTGTCGGCGCACTTTTGTACTTCGCACGAACGGGCTAGATCGATCCTGCCCAAAGGTCACATCCACTCACCAACGGTATTCAACCTCTTCACCTAGGGGGCCGGGGACCATGGTTAAGCGAGAAATCTAACAAGTCTTGGCAAAACTTCTCCCAACAAGCAAGAGGGAGTTTTGTTTAGGTTGTTTTGTTTGCTTGTATGCTTGTCTTATAGGAACCAGGAGCTGGAAGCAAGTGAGAGAAAGCAGAGGTAAAGCAAAGAAAGACAACTGAACCAAGCCCGGGATCAATTCAGATCAAAACTGAGTAAACTGGTTCCAGCCGACCTGAGTTTTGCTCCAGTTGACCTGAGTGGTTGAAGCCAAATCCAGACCCGCAGAGAAAGAGGATCGTGGCCTACGTAAAGTCGATCTGAGATGGAGTCAAGTCGACCTGAGCACACTATAAAAAAAGGGCGGACGTGCACAACCAAAATATCAAGCTTGAAGCCATCCTTCCTTGCTAGTGGTGATTTGGAACCAAGATTTTGCAACCGGGGAAGATCCAGAAGGACTGTGAGGCGCTCAGGACTTCCAGAACGATGTCAAGGATTTTGGTTTAGTTTTTTTACTTGTCCTTTATTCTTATTTATTGTATTTTTTTATACGGACTGTAAGACGAGTTTCTTCGCCTCCGAACAAAGTTCGGAAAGGAGATCACTAGTGGACGGACGCCACCTGTACATAGACCTTGGATGTACTAACCCTGGGGGTTAGAAACTAAGTAAATCTGCGAGTCCCCTGTATTATTTTCTAATCCGCTTCTTAATTTTCTCTGATAAAATTAACAAATGAAAAGCAATAACACGTTATTCACCCTCATCTAGCGTGTTACAACGATTCTACACTAAACACCGAGCGCGAGCAGCCCGAAAAGGCAAACAATGAAGGTGGCTTCATGGAATATTAGGGGCTTCCACAAGCCTCTAAAGCATGGGGGAGTGCAGCATCTTTTCCGACAAAAAGACATTCAGGTTTTGGCGTTATTGGAGACAAAGTTAAAGGTTAACTCTTTAAGCCCAATTTTACAATGAAGGTTTTCAAGTATGACACATGCACATAACTTTGATTTTTCTAGTCATGGGCGAATATTACTTCTATGGGATTTTCAGAGGGTGGATTTGGACATTGTAGTAACTACGGAGCAATATATGCATTGCCATGTTCATTGTTGTATTTCTGGCAGGAGCTTTCTGGTCACTTTTATATATGACCTTCATTTTATTGTCACACGGCGACCATTATGGGAGGCGCTTACGGATTTGGGGGACTCTATTTCTGCTCCGTAGATGGTTATAAGGGATTTCAACACTTTTCTATCCATCGATGAAAAGCAAGGGAGGCACCGGTCACCAATCATGAAATGAGGGATGTGTAGATTTTTTCCAAAGCATGCGGATTTGTGGACCTTCGATCAATTGGAACTCGCTTCACATGGTCAAATGGTACAGTATCTTGTAAGCTTAATCGAGTTTTGGTTAATCCATTTTGGTTGATGGTAGATTTTGATGCATACGCGGAGTTTATGGCACCGATTGTCTCTCCGATCATTCTTGTGCCATAGTGCATACATTGGGAAAGAGCTGGCTGCCAAATCGGTCTTTCAAATTTCTCAATATGTGAACATTACACAAGGATTTTGAGGCGGTTGTAAGCAACTCATGGACAGCTCCGGCAACGGTGAATGCTCAATTTGTACTCAAGACAAAGTTGCTTCGCTTGAAAGGTTGTTTGAGGACGCTCAATAAGGATAATTTTTGTCACATTTCGGAGCGTGCATGGAGAGCAAAGGAGGAGTTGGTGGCAGTTCAGAGGGGTATTCTTGATGGCGGTCCAACACCTTTGGAGTATAGTAGTATTCGGAAACAAGCCAATCTCTTAGCCAAGGCGGAAAGACAATTTTATCAACAATGGGCCAAGAATATGTATCTAAGGAGTGCGGACAAGTGTACCAAGTTCTTTCATGATGTGGTGAAGCGAAACAATAAGCGTAATGCTATTATTACACTCCTAAAGCGAAACGGTGATCAAACAAGAGAGTATAGAGGAGGTTGCGGAGGAGTTCGTGGATTATTTTCATGGTTTGCTTGGACATGTTAGAGAGGGCAGCAGCTTGGGTGGCATGGACAGCATGGGTCGGACACTGTTGAGGAGTCAAATTGAGGATCTTTGCAAGCCGGTGGAGGTGGAAGAAATACGGGCTACCTTGCACGACATTGGGAGTGGAAAAGCCTCGAGTCCGGATGGATATGGTTCAAAATTCTTTCTCTCTGCTTGGGATATTGTTGGTAACGATTTAGTTGCAGCTGTGCAGGAATTTTTTCAGGGTGGCAAACTGCTCAAGTAATGGAATCACTCCTTGATTTTGCTTGTGCCGAAGGATGATCATGCGGTAAGTGTTACGGATTTTAGACCAATCTCATGCTGTAATGTGGTTTATAAAATCATCTCAAAGATACTTGCTGGGCGATTAGCGGTTGTCTTGGAATTCTTATTAGACCCGGCACAAGTGACTTTCATTAAGGGAAGGTCTATTGGTGACAACATCTACTTGACTCAAGAGTTACTTCGTAAGTATGCAAGGAAGCGGGTTTCTCCTCGGTGCATGATTAAATTGGATTTAAAGAAAGCATTTGATATGGTTAATTGGGAATTCCTTCTTTCGGCACTTGTTGGTTTTGGTTTTCCCCAATAATTTTGTAATTGGATTAAGGAATGCATTACTATAGTTTCCTACTCTATATCTTTGAATGGTGGGGTGTATGGTTTCTTTAGTGGAAGGCGTGGCCTTCGGCAAGGGGATCCACTTTCTCCTTTATTATTTGGCCTATGCATTGAGGTATTGTCCAAAAAACTTCGTGGCATTTCCACTTTGACTACTTTCCATTTTCATCCGATGTGCAAGGAGGTTGGTCTTACACACCTTGTATATACGGATGATCTCATGCTATTTTATCGTGCGGATGGGTCTTCTATGCAACATTTGAAGGATTGCTTGGATTTCTTTGGGGAGGTATCGGGTTTACGAGCTAATCCGCAAAAATCATAGATTTTCATGGCCGATGTAGAGGCTACTATCAAGAATCAATTACTTCAAATCATGGGCTTTCATGAAGGCTCCTTTCCCTTTAGGTACTTGGGCATTCCCTTAGCGGCGGAGAAGCTTCGTATTGCCAATTATGGGCCACTTTTGGATGCTATCACTCGAAGGATTAATGCGTGGCCCAAGCACACGTTATCTTATGCCGGTAGATTGGAATTGGTGGGCACGGTTCTTCAAGGTATGGTATGTTTTTGGCTATCTATGCTACCAATTCCAAGTGGGGTAATTGAAAAGATCAAGGCTATTTGTCGAAGTTTTGTGTGGTCTTCTAAGTGGTCTCCTATCTCTTGGTCTAAAATTTATCTATCAAAGAAGGATGGAAGTTATGGTCTTCGGGATCTCCACGCATGGAATGAAGCTTTGCTAAGTAAGATACTTTGGGACATACAATCTCGGAAGAATTCTCTATGGGTGAATTGGGTGCATCATCATTATGTTAAGAATGCAGATTTTTGGGCATGGAATGCAAAGCTTTCGGATTCTCCTCTAATTAAAAGACTTATTGAAATCCGAGACAAGATTGTCCACAGCTCGAATGGTGTGGAGAGGGCTAATATGACTATGATAGATTGGTTTGTTGGTGGAAAAAAGGGGTTTCTAATGCTTATCATTTTTTCATGCCACGGGGTTTGGAGGTAGCTTGGAGTCCGGTGGTGTGGAGGCCAGAAGTTATGCCTAAACATCGGTTTATCTTGTGGATGTTAGCAAATGGGCACTTGAGGACCAAGGATCGCGTGGAGTATGAGCCTAACAAGTTGTGTGAGTTATGCCAACTTCATGAAGAAACCAACCACCACTTGTTTTTTGAATGTCCCAAGGTTTGTGAGGTATGAGGCAAGGTCAAACATTGGCTCGGTATTGGGCAAAATTTTACTTCTTTTGAGGAGATGCAGCAGGTTCTTGGGTGACATTACAAGAATGGAGCGACGGAAAATCAAGGCGTGCTACCTCAGCATCTCTAGCTTGATATACTATATATGGGAGGCACGAAATCGAAGGCGTTATCAAGGTATTATCCCGAATTTTGATTGAATTTTTCGCAAGGTGCAGGTCCATGTGTATCAGTTTGTAGATCTCAAGCTACGATAGCATCCAAGCTGTCGGTGGCTCTATTCCTGAGATGAGATTGATTTTGTGGTCTGTGGTGCTTTGTATGACCCGTAGATGAGCATGCAAGTATTGTGATGTGTGGACATGTGGGGCTATGGTGTCTTGGTGTTGGTGGTGTCATGAGTTTGATGTAGTTTCTTGTGTGATGGGTCATATGTGTGTGCTCAACAGCTAGTGCTGTCTGGGCTATAATGCTGGTCTTTTGATTGTACATTTGAGGGGTCTAACCTCTCTTATTTTATCTATATATGAATCATTTTAAAAAAAGTCATTTTTTCAATAATATATATTTGTTATATTTGACAATCTATTTATAATAAGCATAAATGATTTCAACGACGCTATCAAAAAATAATAATAAAAACTTCCTTCCAATTAAATTGAGTGATATTTAAGGTCATATTCGTCAGGATCGATTATAATTTTTCGATTTATCTCTTTATAAATGATCATGAAATTGACCGTGTAAGACCATTGGGGTGATGGATTCCATCGCTGAAGAGTTATATTTAAAATGACTTTTGTTTTTTATTTTATTTTATTTTTAATTTTTAATTTAAGGAAATTTATTAACTTAAATTTATAAATTTTATTTATTCTCTTGTCATAAATTAAAATAATAGCAATTATATAATAATAAAAAAATACAGGGCTATTTTAGCAATTCTCCTATTTTTATTCCTCGCATGGTTCGCTAGAACCGCAGCCGCAGTCCTCACTCTCCTCCGCTGACTCTTCCCTCTTCCGATCTCTGAACCGCAGCCGCGCAGCTGCCGGCGGCGGTCGCCGACTCCGTCTGCCTTCCAGGCACCTCTCCCACACTCAGTCCTCCCCTTTACCCCCCAGTCCAGTCCCTTTCGACGGCCGCCCTCCGTGGGCCATCGTATTCTCTCCCGCAGATCAGTCTTCCTCTCCGATATCGCAGGCCGTTCCTCCTCCTTGATCTCGCAGAAGGATCGGTCTCACTTGCGGGGCAGTCTCTGTCACACAACATCCAGTTTCCTCCAGCCGCTACAGCCTCAGTCCTATTCTCTCCGACGACGTAGTTCTCCTTCTTCGACTCCGTCGAAGCAGGATCAGGTGAAAACAAATATTTTTTGTTTTATATTTAATTTCTGTTTTAGGAGTATGTATATTCTTTAAAACTTTTTAATCAAACATTTTATGATTTTTTAGAAGAAGGATCTTTTTTGGCTCAGATGCTTGGATTTCTAGATAAAAAATTCTTATGTTGATTAGATTTTTTACAGTGAAAAATGAATCGTTAGATTAGTTAGGTTTCTTATATTTGCGAGTCATTATGATTCTTGAGCTAAGTTTACCCTCTGTGTTTTGGTCTGTTCCACTTTTTTTTTTTTTTTTGCTCCATTTAATTAGGTACCAGTTTGTTCCGGTATCTGGAACTATCCAACTTGACATTTGATAGGATTGAATACCTGGCAGGTGCCCTATTTAAATAAACAGGAGGGTTCGGGTAATCTTTTACCAAATTTAGCTAGGTATTTTGCGTGGATACCCTTTTAATTAAAAGGGGTTGAGTTCTGGTATTTTGGGAAGTTGTGTATACCCAACCCATTGTCTTTAGTGGCAACCCTCATCATGTGTCGGACGCTTTTGTAGTTCTTTTCCCTTCTTGTAGCTCTCTCCTTTCCATGCTCAATGTCTCCAATTTTCAATCTTGCTCTTGTAACTCTTTACATGTTCGTCAAATTCATGCAATCCTTGATCCCAAGCGAGATTGAGATCCACATCTTTCTAGAGTTCTTGGCAACAAGTCTTTTGATTCCATCCACTATTGCATCATTTCGCCATTAGATTATCTCCTCTTCACACTATTCTACGGCATGGGGCTGTCAATGTTGGAGAGTCACAAATTTAAACTCCCTCTTCCAGTAGATCAATTCTTGTTGCCACTTGGTTGAAGCTAGAGCTTATCCATTGTCTCTTGGTCCTCCCATCCTCCGTTCTTATCTTGATGTCCTACAACCCATGGAAGGTCTTAATTCTTACTCCATTTTAATTAGTGTCTTATTGATTAGACCTTTTTTTGACTCAGTCATTGAAGACAAGTGTGTGGATATGAGCTTATTCTTATTCAAGTGCCAACTTCTAAGGAGTGCATCCATTAATCCCAAATATAAATTTACATTAGATTTTTTATTGGTTTCTTCTTGCTACAAACAAGCTTATTTGTTATCCTCTTTCATTTGTTGCTAGCGCCTCCATTTCTATCCATACCCCCCTTTGAGCCGACTGTGAAAATGAACTATAGTTGTTAGGATACTTAATGAATTCAAGTATAGGCTGTATTGAACTAGTGGGATAATGAAATATTTGTGAAAAATAAAAAATTGAAGCAGGTATAATAATATTATTTCACATGAAATTATAATTGGTGTTTTAAAATCTTAAACATAGTGTTTATATGTCATTTCACATTTAATTTTTAATAATTCAACATACAAATAATGTCATATTCTTTAATATAAATTATAAATAATAAAAATATATTATAAATATTATTAAAATTATTAGTATAGATAGCTCAATAATGTTAGACTGTTATTCTTTTTAAATAAGTGTTATTATTTCATATATGATTGCATAGGATTTAATTGGGTTACATACTTTATTCAAAACAAATTTTAGTTGAAGAATCGACAAATTTAGGATTATTGTTGATCAAGTGAATTTATTGCATTCACTCTTGATCCACAATATCCCATCTGCTATTTAAAAACATTTTGGGATACCAAAGACATTATGGGACAAATTTTAGTTAAAAACATTACAATGCAAATATTCTTTCTAGAATGCCCTATTTTGGGATATCAAGGTCATTTTTGAGGTTTTAACTCAAAATTACTTGCTTGGATTACCTAACATTCTTACGAAGTCGTTGGTACGATATTCTGTTTATAATAATCATGTTTTCACCCTCAATATGTTTTTGAAAATCACCTTGATAGCTTAAAGCATGTTGGTTTTGGAAGAAAAAATATGGCAAAAATGCTTTTGAGTGCATTAAATAGAGTTTTGGTAATTTGATTTGAACCTTTGTCCTTTCAAGTATTACATGGGGTTAATCCCGTTTTCTTTCACCTACCTTTGCTCTTGCTCATAGTGTTCAAACTTGTTTATTTATTTGCCAAGTTAAAAATATGTTTCACTTTGTTATTTTTTTAATACTGAATCAAAGTAAATGAACTCTTGTTGAGTAATATTTAGCTCGTTTACAAACTTCAGTTCATTTATAACCTTGATTGCATGATTAATTTAATTTGTTTACCTCAAGCTGGCTTTCTTTCTTCATAAGGGGCCTAAAAATATAGATCATCAATAAAAATCTTGTTCAAAGCCATAAATAAATAGATCACATTTTGTCGTTTGCTTTTGGAAGACTAAGTGATGGATGGGTTAATCATTATAGCTTGCAGATATGCAACGATTCAAAGCCCTTGCCCAAGTCCGGAGGTCCATCTCCACCATCTACCGTCCTCTCTTTACTACAACACGACCCATTTCTACCCATGACAATCAACCCCATAAGGAGGTCAGTCTCCATCATTAAGTTTGTTTTTACTCTCATTTTGACATCTTCTCTAGGTTCTTATTGCTGGATTTCAGGTGCTTGTGGAGGGTAAGGCAAGTGCTCGTGCTGCCATCCTCAACCGGCCTTCTAATCTGAATGCCCTCACGACCAATATGGTAATTTTCTAGTGTGATTATGTTCATTCTATTGCTGGAGTGAGGTTAATTTAGTTGTTCTATTCTATTCCGCAGGCAAATCGGTTGAAGAAACTATATGAATCTTGGGAGGATAACCCAGATATTGGGTTTGTTATCATGAAAGTGAGTTCTTGCTTACATAGGACCATCTTTCTGGAAAACTTTTTGTTATTATTATTGAGGACTTTCTTGCCTAAGAAATTTAAGTATTTATTGTCAGAACTGAAACTTACGTGTCCTTTTGATTTCTGAAGGGCAGTGGCAGAGCATTTTGTGCTGGTGGTGATGTTGTTGCTCTTTATCACTTAATTAATGAAGGTATGCTCTTGGTTTGGATCATCCTCAAATGATTTATAGTAGGCACTGAACTTTGAAAGCATCTACACTGGTGAGGTGTTGGTATGATTTGACAATAAAATAACAGGGAAGAGAGAATTTGTCATAATGCAAAATCTAGTGTTTTGATTTCTTTAATTGTTATGCCCTATATATTCATGGCTGCAAATATATGACAAATGGTAGAAATAGATGATTAGTGGTAGTTTTTTAAAGTGTCCTTTTTATGATTTTTTGTGAGAGAATCAGAGTGAATAGTCAGTCTTCCAGGTTGGGAGCCTGTATATCAGTAGCTAAATAAGATAAACACCTTACATTAAAAGCTTCATATTTGTTTTTTCTCCTTCTGCCAAGCATGTAGGGACGGCAAGAGAAAAACAAAATAATGGAAAAAATTAGTGGTTATGACTGGGAAGTAAAAGTAGGATACTGATACTGCAAGACATTCAAAGAGAGCAGAAAGAAGGAAACAAGACAATAACATGTCATAGTTTTGCTTCCCTTTTGAAACTTCAGTAGCACCTCAGCAAGATATCAACAACTGTTCCATTTGCATAGGTATAATATTAAAATTCAGTAATATTAATAGTTGTTCAGAAATTTTTAACATTGGTTGTCAATGCCTAATGTGACTTTCAACATGGTTTCTAGTGCCAAGCTGTGCCGGTTAGCACAGGTGGACTTTATCGTTCCGATTGCTGAACGACATCGAGATGACTCCGATACAATGACACTACGGAAATAGAGGGAGGGAAGAGAAGAGAAATCAATGGAATGAAAGTAGGAGAGGAGAGAAAGGGAGGAGTGTGATGGAAATTAGAGAGGGAGAGGGAGAGGGAGAGGGAAAGAAGAGAGGAGTACCAGGCGGTAGGCTGGCGTTGGTGGTACCAAGCGCTGACATTGGTGTTGGAGGGAAGAGTGGAGGAGAAGCTTAAAACTTGTTTGGTTTTAAGTTGACCAAAACCAAAATAAATTCAAATATCGTTTGAACCCACTTATCTCTACTCGATACAATTCACCAAATCTTAAATTGACTTTTCACTCGATCTCTAATACTTAAAATATTAATTTGATTTAGTTGAATAAGTCACTATTTTTTTTAAAAAATAATTTAAAATGCAAAATCTTTAAATAGGATAACGTTTAGTGTCTATGTTCAACAAAGATTTGTTTATGTTCTATTATTGATGTTTAAAGATTGTGTGAGTGAGCGATGAAAAAATAAGGATTTGATGATGCTTTGATTAAATAAAAAATTATTAATTAAAAATAATATATTTATTTACTTTCACTATTTTTAATTTGTTTTACATGATAAGTACAATGGATAAAATTGATAAAATTATTTTTTAAAAATTCCATCCAATTCAAATTGAAGTATAAAAAATTTTCAAATTTAAAATTGATTTTACACTAAAATTTGCAAATTTGATTGAGTCAAATTCAAGTTATTTTTTTTAGAAATTCTATATTTATAAAATTAAATAAATTTAGTTATAAAATTTTAAATTTAATTTAAGTCTAAAGTATAATATTTTAAAATTTGAAAAATCTTGTATCTCTTTATTTTCATCCACTCTAATAATTATAATTAATAGAAAAAATAAAACCAAATTAAAATCTATTTATAGGCCAATTTTAAATTATTTCATTTCATCCCAAAATAATGAATCAAATTGATAAGTAGTGCATAATTTATTTTATTAAATGCTAATAAAATAAATTTTATACACAATTTCATAAAGTGTATACATTCATTTAAACAAAATTACATACTGAATAATCAAAGTTTCTTGGGCTTTAAATTTAAAATTGCTCCAATGCTATAAAATTTAAAGGCAAAATATGCCCTAGTTTATAGAGTACTAAGTTCTCATTTTTTTGTTGCTTATTCTACTGATTTGCCTGCAAAAGTTGGATAAATTATAAGTGTAAATTATTATGAAACAAATGAAGAATATAATTTACAATTGACTAAAGTTAAAAATTAAAGCTTAATTGATCGTAAGCATATTTAATATAAAGAGTGAGGTGATTAAATTAATCAACAAATATAAATGTAAGGACATGAATATATTATATAATTTGCAAATGACTAACGTTAAAAATTAAAACTTAATTGGTTGTAAGCATATTTAATATAAAGAGTGAGGTGATTAAATTAATCAACAAATATAAATATAAGGACATGAATATAATAATTTAATTAATTATTAAGCAACCTATTAATTATAAAAAGTTGATTATTATTATTATTAATGATTCAATCAGTAAGTACCAAAAAAATACCGACATAGCATGAGATGGTACCGAAACTATAACTTTTTCATTGATGGTTTTAGTTTAAGAGTAATAATAATTAACCTATATTTAAGTTATAAGTGAGAGTTTAAAACTATCAAGCTATGAAACTAGAACTATTCATCTACTCTTTCTGTGCACGTATTGGATATTGACACCGAATATTTCCACTAGTCATATGAAAAGTTTTAAATGAGACAGTTTTGGACACTTGGATCCACACTCATGATTCCAACACAAGAAACATAACTATTAAGATAAATAAGTTACTTACGTATTATATTAATATGTTTAAATAAATATAATATCATTTAATTTATTAATTATAAATATGTATTGCTATTATAATGAATGAATTATATTGTGTAGTGAATTTGAATTCTATAGTATTATAGATAATTTCATAGTTAGTACTTATTGTTTAAAATAATATCTGCTATACATAAATATTAATGGCCAACTTAAATTTACTTATTTAATTAATTCACAATTGATTTATTATAATTGTTAAGCCATGTTTTACTCAGCTATTTTTGAATCAGCAAATTTATAAAATATGCATATCATTTCCCATTTTCCTCTTGGTCTGTCCATTCCCTAGCACTTTTAAGGAGCAAAATACCTTAGCACTTTAAGGTGCATGTGGCTTTCAACACTTGTAATATACAAACTAAAATATAACCTGTTTAGTGGTTCTATCCACTCTACCCATTCCTTCTATTGGTGGAAACATTGGCTGTTGGATTTGCTTTAATTCTGTGTCTGACCAAATCCATCAATTTTTAAGTTGTTATCTTGACAATTTATTTTGCTAGTTACTGTGGTTTTCCTGTGACATTTTAGTTTTCTCATGCAGGCAAGGTGGAAGACTGCAAGGACTTCTTCAGGAATCTATACATGTTTATTTACATTTTAGGGACTTATTTAAAGCCTCATGTGAGTGTGACCTGAAACTCTTCAAAGTTTTATTGTCATTTTGCATATAGACATTTTTAAGTTTTCTCTTTGCTTCTCATAAATGTTTAGTTTTGGAAATGGGAGGATTGGTGTTCTTATTGCAAACATTATAAACCAATTTATTTATTTTTATCAGATGCTTGGTTTAAATGTTGTTAAGGTAGAAGATTAGATTTATCTCTCTAGTATTTGGATATATAAACTCTCTGAAGTTTGCTAATCTGACCTGTGAAGAAAAGTTCAAAAAAATGGTCTTCATCTACTTCTGCTATATTAGTTATTTTCTGAGGTGTTGTTTCACTCTAGAGAATTAGGTAATTTAATCCTGAAGATCTTTTAATCTTTTTGACTTGCTTAACCTCAACTACTGCACTATTTGATAATTTGTCTGCCAAGACATTGTCATGATGATGGTACACTTGTTTCCTGACAATATTTTGTGTATGTAATGTTTCACTTATAAAATTTGTTCTTTCCCCATTCCTTTATTCCTTGATGGCTATCCTAGATGGTATGTAAGAGTTTTGGTGTTTAACATTTCATGCAGGTGGCTATCCTAGATGGTATTACCATGGGGGGTGGAGCAGGAGTCTCCTTTCCTGGGACATTTCGTGTTGCAACAGATAAGACTGTATGAGTTCTATGTTCTTGATATAATGATACTTATTGGGTTGTGAGCCATTTTAAATTTCTTTTTTTAGTTTTTAAGATAAGCTGGTTGTTTGATTTTCCTTGCACAATAAAAGACAATTAAAGATCCATTTGCTGAGACAAATATTGGGGGCCTAACATTTGATAGTCATGATCAACTGTTAGTGGCTTGGGATGCAATGAGTAACAACTTGCCTGAACAATTTCAGATATTTTCTACACCAGAAATTCACATAGGCTTCCATCCTGATGCTGGAGCTTCCTTCTACCTGTCACATCTAACTGGTTATATAGGTATGCCCGTTTTACTATGTTACACTCATGATGCATAACAATTCTTTTATCCTGTGTACGTTCATTCTGCCAATATCTGATGCTTTACACTGCCTGTTTTGCTGCTCATACCTGGTGTTCCCACAAATACCTTATTTGTGATTGTCATACTATATAGCTTGTTTGATTTTATGGCAATATAGTTTATAAATATTTAGGCCTCCATGGGTTTCTTCTAACACAAAAGAATCTGGATAAAGTGGAGGTTACTAGAGTTTATGTGATCATAGATATCCTGTGCGTTTAGATAGCTGGCAAGGTTGGTAGCCCTATAGGCATTGTTTAAGTTGGTCTTGCATTTTTATTACATTCTTTTGGATCTTTCTTGACTAATTATTTCATTTGTCTTTTTTCCCCCTAAGAGTGAACACATTCTGGTTATTATCTGTCTGTAGGGGAATATTTGGCCTTGACAGGTGAAAGACTTAATGGAATTGATATGCTTGCAGTTGGCCTTGCTACACACTATACAATGAGTGCTGTGTGTTTCTTTGATCCATTTTGAAAACTTGTCCATGCAACTTTTTGGTTTTGTTACTATGTAACTTCTTTCTTGGTGATAGAGGCTTAATTGGGTTGATGAACGGCTTGCTAAGTTGGTCACTGATGATCCTTCAACGATAGATGCTTCCCTCGCAACTTTTGGTGACATTGTCTATCCAGATAAAAACAGCATTGTTAACAGGTATTTTGTCCTCAAGTGGTTACTTAATCTTTTAAAAAACCAATCTAATTGATTATTTGCATGGTTTTCTTACAATATACCTGTGTGGCATCACCATGTTCAATTCTCATGTTTCTGCCAAAGAAAGTCTCATGTGTTGCAATGTATTAGTTTCTGTGCATTGTACTTTTCCATTGCTTAGGGGGTTTAGGTGTTGGGCCAGATCCTTTTACATTTGGGCCATTTTGGATTAGAGATGATCCAAGCAGAGTTAATATTTACCGTGTGGCCATCTTGCAGCACAACTGAAAATAACTAGCAGCTTTGCTCTGTCTATCAACTAGCATTGCATGACAAAGTTATCCAGTACAGATCAAAATGCATGGTGGATAGGTATAACTTCAAAGCAAATAGGAACTGTTCTTGTCAGTTCAAAATTGTTTTTGAATAATGGCAGTGGCAAATATATAGTGATGAGCTCTCTCTCTCCCTTTTTTCTTTTTTGCTTTGTTAGCATGTTATTCCTAGGAAATATAAAGTCCTGCCTTGACACGAAATAAATTTACTGTAACATATTAAATTGGTATAATCAATAAAGTGCTAAAGCCGTGACTATATGGACAAACTGTCTTCTGTTTCAGCCTCTTGGATTCCTCAGAGGCTGAGGATTGGAGGCATATTGGGTTAAAATATCACCATGATCTTGGGGCTAAAGCTTTTACGTGTTGGAGTCTTGGAACATTCGTAACTGCCCATAATGTGTTCAAGAGTTTACTTATCTGCTCATCTTTGAGTTGTTTAAGGTTTAGATGCCATGTTGGCTCCTGCATCTGTTGTTGAAAATTGCTCCATTCAAGCTAAAAAAGGCCATGTACAAAGCCCATTCTATTGGTCCTAGCAACAAAATTGGTCTAAAATGAGCATAAAAGTAATCAAACTGTTAAAAGCAAGGAAACGAAGTTGAGGTTAGTTTAGAAATTCAATAACATTAAAGTAGTTATAGAACTCTACATTACTTTGCTTTGTTAATTATTCATGAAATCTTTACCACAGCCACTCTAAAAGTTGACTTCAACAGAAAAACTAGCTGCAAATATGCGAGTTTGTAGAACCATAACTTATATCAACAGCTTGTCAATTGTTTCATGAATTGGCTTTGCTTTTAGGCCTTTTACGTGCTAGGTAATAGCAGAGGTCTGTACTTTATGCTGTCTGTTTTGTTACTCATGAGATCCTACCTTGGCATGTAAAATCTGGCTGCAAAGACCAGAGTGATAGAACTATAATTATACGTTGTGAAGCCGTTTTAGCCTGGTTACCTGTAGTCTGCAATGCTGGAACACTGTAAATACATATTGCATGGGCCCTTTCTTCTACCTCATGAGAATGCCGTTTGATCATTACTTAGTCATATGGATGAAGTTTGTGCGTGATGATCTATCTCCTAAGAATGCCTTTCCTTTTGTGGCAGTGAAAAAAGCTGCCAAATTGGTATACTGGTGAACACTCTGATTAGAAGTTGCATAGACAAAAATTGTTTAATGGTATTGCTTACTGTAGGATGTCTTTTGCTAAAATTGATAGTGTATCATGGTTGAATGGTAAAAGAAAAAAACCCTAAATATTGGGGATCAGATAGTCAAAAAACCTAAATATCAATCATATTGGATCAGTGGAAAATCAAAATTGTTAAGAAAAAGAAAAAAAATCATGTGTGAGCAAACTATGTTCAATCATATTAAAGGCTATACATTGTATTTTAAACGGTAAATATTAGAACTAGTAAGGCTAGATTAGTAATACAAGCTATTCATAATATTAGTAATGACATATTATTATCATACTAAAAAGTTATTAATATCATCTTATTTTTATTATTTGATACATCGAACTAGTCGGTAGTAGTAGATTACTCATAGAAAGTATAAATGTACATATCTTAAATTATTAATAAATAATAAATAATAAATCATATCAATTAATATGAAAGTAATAAATAACAAAAATATATCACAATAAATAATAAAGAATCAAAATTTACTACAATAATTGTAAAAAAAAAATCATCTTTTTTACTATGAAGTTATTTGATAGTTTATATTATTACATTATTTGATAAAATTAGATAATTCTTTAATAGTATAGAGTTTTGTTTAGACCTAACTCACCCTTGAATCAAGTTTATTAGATTTCTTCCAATTAACAATGATTTCTCTCAATTAACTTTGCAAGAAAGATAAATGAGACACTTGATCTAGCTAGTGTCTGTTTATGAGTATCGACAACATTAATGATCGATCTCGTGACAATCTTGATTACTGACGTGGTTGAGAAAATTATGTTCAAATTCAAGAGCATGAAGAAGACTCTTGCCCTCTCTATGCATTAGGGTTCAGAAAAAGTTCACTAAATCCTTCAGTTTTTTCAATAAACCTAATTCAGCCAAATTTCAGCAAATTTCATTGATCTCCGCTCTCGATTTGGCTAAACGACAATCGTTTCCACCTAGTCAAATCTAATTTATGTGTTGGTAATAATTTTGAATCTTTAGTTTTCTTATATTTCTTAGATGGTCTTTGTGAAATAATGAATTTCTCAGGAAAGACTGGATTGATCTTTGCTGATACTGATGAAACTTAGGTGTTCTATATCGGTATCAACCAATGTTAACAAACATGCAGATTCCTAGTTACTTGCATCATTTGCAAGCACATAATACTCATGAAAATTGCTTGCATATAATATTCAGTGAGGTACAACCTACATAAAACAATGAGGTGTGTAATGCATAAGCTTTTATTTTACCTTTTCGGTATATTTTTTTGTCATTCATTCTTATTTATGTTTATTATTGAGTCCTTTTTTTACAATATGTTCATACTAGTACTTTTGCCAGCTCTCTTCATCTATAGTATGCAAAATAATTTTAATCTACTGAATTTTGTTAAGTTGAATTCTTCCCCCTGTGCAGGTTGGAGTTGATAGATAAATGTTTTGGCCTTGAAACAGTTGAAGAGATTGTGGATGCTTTGGTGAGCCTTCCTGCAATCTGTTTGACCTCTGTAGTTTCTTTAGTGATAAATTTGTGCATGCTACTGCCATGTTACTTGGCATGACAGTTTAGTTATTAGTAAAATAAGTGTTAGGCTGTAGGAGCAATTTTGTCCCTAAAGTATGATATCTGAACCCCATGTTTTTTATGAGAATGCAAGCTCTGCATCTTCTCAGCCCCCTCATTATCTTCCTCTCCAAAATGAGTTTCTTAAAATATTATCTTTTAATTTTCAATAGATGCATTTTCAGTTACCTGTGTTTATCCCCAACCTTTGATCACCATTTGTTTTTTTAGTTCTTTGTTTCTACCATTGCTTTTATTTAAAGCATGCTATTCAAGAAAACTATTTGATAGTTTGTAACATTAGAGCTTTCTTTATATTGTACTGTAACGCGTTTAGCAAACACGTTAGATATTTTAGCAAACAGTGTTTCTCTTCCATAAACTTTATAGAGGTTAGTTTATAGAGCCATCAATTACCCTCGTACCTTTCAATCAGCTTGGCAGCAATTAACTGAGAAGCTGTTCTTTATAAGTTTTCTATTATCTATTACACTGTTCATCTGACCAAATCTCCAATCAATTTCAGACATGTATTAGTGATTTATATCTCTAGTTCATATTCTCACAAAGTTGAAACAATGTCAAGTGACAGTCTCAACCACTACTCGGCCTTATGAATTTAGACTGATGCAATATTATTTGTTACTCGTTTGTCATACATAGGAGATTGAGGCAGCCAGATCAAAGCAAGAATGGTGTATCGTTGCATTAAAGAAACTGAAAGAAGCTTCTCCGTTGAGTTTAAAAGTTGCCTTACGATCGGTAATCTCTAGAGTCTCATGCTAGAATTAATGCGGCGTGATTTGTTATTCTGCTCTGATATTTCCTTCTATTATTTATTAGATAAGAGAAGGTAGGTTTCAGACTCTTGATGAATGCCTTGTTCGAGAGTACAGAATGTCTCTTCATGGGATCTCGAAACCACTTTCGCACGACTTCCTTGAGGTACTTAATGAACTCATCTCCAGGGAATATATGCTAGTAAGTTCCTGAGTCATGTCATGTGTATATATATAGGGTGTCCGAGCACGGCTGGTCGAGAAAGACTTCACCCCCAAGGTATCCACAATGATGCTTGGCATAGGTGGATTTTTCATATGGTTTTTATTGCCATTTCCATGATTGTAACCATGTACATTGCAGTGGGATCCCCCAACATTGGACAAAGTATCAGAAGACATGGTTGATCATTACTTCTCGCCTCTTGGCGAATTGGACTCCGAACTAAAGCTACCGACACACTTGCGTGAAGCCTTCATTTGATTCTGTGACCGAAAATGGTTTCACGGTGCTGGACGCAGCTCGCAAAGCCAGTATGTGAACATGAAATGCTTTTACCTAACAGGCGGCGGGTGCTAACATGCTCCTTATTTTGCTTCCAAGTGAAATTGATGATTTTGGGCATGTAAAGAACCAAAATCTGCATTTTTATACTCCATCCAAATAATGGTACTTAACTCTGAATAGAAAACCTAGAAAAGATCAGCTTTTCATTACCTTCACTTTCTGAATCTAGTCTCATTTCCTTATGATCTTCAACAGGATGATTGGAGAACACTTTCTGCTTCAGAATGTGGACACTGGTAAAACCCTGAATACCATTTCAAAGATAAAGAGAATATAGTGGTTATTGTGATATCATTTCAAAGGTTACAGGTACATAAACTAAAAATATGATCATAGACAAATTTTCTTTGAGTGGGTTAGTGAAAGAAAAAAGTAATAAGAATACCAATTTCAAAACTTTCTCATCAAAATTAACCCAAAGTCCACAAAGAAGACTATCTAAATTTGAAAAACACACACATGTCCTTTTTGAAACTAGCCAAAATTAGGCAACTTTTCTAGATTGAAAAAAATAATAATAATAAATAATTCTAAGTATTCTTTAGAAGTTCATGCTTTTAAAAACTGAATTTTAATTAAAGATTAAAAAAAAAAAATACTCAATTACTTTTTCAATTCCAACTCCATTGATTGTTACTTATGTTTTTATTATATACAAAAGATTCCTCATCTCGATAGTGATGGGCAATTTGGAATTGAATTAATTGTGATTTGTCTATATCAATGATGTTGAATATGTATTCCAAAAGAAACATTCACCAAAGTGATTTGTCAACGTTAGCTCATTTGGTTGGCAACTCAATTAGCATCACCATCACTCCTTGTGATGACATCTCTAAAAAAATTAATTTGATGTATCGAAGAAGATTCGAATCATATTGAATTTATTATACACAATTTTATTCTAAATTGTAAAAGATTATTTTCATAATTTAAATCTGTGACCATCAAATTATATGATAATAATTTTATTATTGTGTCAAAGTTCTCCTTCATAAATTTGTTCTCTAAAGCTTTAAAAATTTTTTAAAAAGACATTTATGATGATAAAAAAATGAAAGGTAAATGAAAATAGTCACTTGTATAATCTTCCCCTCTATTATTGTTATTGTTGTGGACTTGTTGTTAAGATATCATGTCATGGCACAGTGGTTTATTAGGTATGAAGAAAAAAGGAAATTAAAAGGTTTTGTTGATTAAATCTCCAAAGAAGTTGACATGTTCTAAAATCCACTTGGTAACTTTACATCCTTGACAGAAATAAAGATACCATCTTTTGGCCTCTTTCAACTTTTTTATTTTATTTAATTTTATTATTATTATTATTTTTGCTCTGGTAAACTTGGCATGAAAGGGCCACATTCAAACAGTGGTGTCCTTCTTCATCCGCTCAGACTTCTCTTTTTTTCCCTCTGAAATTATGATTGATATAGATCCTTTGATGTGCTCGTTGCTTGCATCTTATGAATTGAAACTCGTCAGTTGGGGATCGACATGACTCTTTGACGGTTAAGTCAATGAGATATGAGACTCACATGTGTGTGTGAGAGAGTGAAAGAGATCGAAGAAGATGAAGAGAATTGTCTTTGTGTGCGAAAAGAAAATATATCTTCACTTATCTTATATAGTCACGGAGGTGGAAGGTCTACGTAGGCCACCACACAAACCCTAGGTGGGTTATGTGGATGACCACACGAGCGAAGCGCTATCCATTGGCCAACCACATGATCGGGCAGATCATTGCGCTAGGGGTGATAACCGTTGGTCCATATTTCTGGTGTTATCTGATTAGGGGTGGCAATTTTCCCCGCGGGTTCGGGGCCCCGCGGGGAAAACCCGAAATGGGGATGGGTTTGGGGAGTTTTTTCGGGTATGGGTTCGGGTTCGGGGTTTTTTTCGAGTATGGATTCGGGTTCGGGGCGGGTATGGGAATACTATCCCCATCCCCGAACCCGCCCCGATCTCCGCCGTCCCAACCTCCGCTGCAGGATCTCCGCCCCGACTCGGGATTGCGGCGGGGGCTTTTCCGAGTTGGATGGATCGCTGGTAGTCCTTGGATTTGCAGTGAGCACATCATCTTCAGCGAAGAAGACGACGGAGGACGCCTCGGGAGAGGAGACCTGCCGGGAAGTTCCTCTAGTAAGCCCAGCAAGGTCGGTGGCAGACACGAAGGCGTTCTTGACGGCGCGAGAGACGAGGGCCGGGACATCCCCTGCCTTGGCGGCCTCGAGGGTGGGAGATCGCTGGGCGGCCTCGGCTGCGACGAGGAATACGCCGCGCAAGATGCGGCGGAGATCCTGCAGCGGAGGTTGGGACGGCGGGGATGGGGGCGGGGATGGGAATTTAATCCCCGCGGGTTCGGGGATGGGGATTCCCCGAACCCACAGGTTCGGGGATGGGGTTGGGGATGGGGGCGGGGATGTAATTCGGGGGCGGGGATGGGAATGACAAACCCGCCCCCGCCCCGCCCCATTGCCACCCTTATATCTGATTGTTAGTCCAACGAAGTCATTTTCCGAGTAGGCAACTTTGCTGAGATCAATTTTGATTAAAGCTCCAAAGAAGTTAAGACGTTCTAAATTCCACTCGGCAACTTTACATCCTTACAGAAATAAAGAAATAAAGATACCATCTTTTGGCCTCTTTCACTTGTTTTTTTTTTTGCACTTGTAAACTAGGCATGAAAGGGTCACATCCAAACAGTCAGATTGATGCAAAATCTTTTCTTTTCTTTTCTTTTTCTTTACTGAAAAATCAGATTTTAAAAATAAGTGTCCCTGAGAAAAATCTTTTTATTCCTTCCGGCTTTTTTTTTTTTAATTTTCTTTTCTGATAGTGAACACACCAACAAGGCACCACCTTGCACTTGTGTTGAAAAAAATTCCATTGATTTTACTGAGAAAGAACTACAAGGTGAAACTGCATGTTGTTTGATCCAACAGTTGGATCTGATCAATCAATTCGACAATGAATTAATGGTTCGAATCGATGGAGTTTGATATGAAGATATGGATTTTGTCTCATTTATATTCTCGACATATTTTTTTGATTATCGAGACATCCCATATTAAATGTATACTTTTTGGTATCATCATTACTGATTTAATCTCATCGATTGTTGATTTATCCCTTCGGATATCGATGTCCCTTTTAGATAAATTTATCCCTACAGATAAAAATATTAAGGTTGAGATAAAGATAATATTTTCTTTTCTTAAAATGATATTGTCCCACCCAGATGCTTATGATTTATCGATCACCTTCCAAGATACAACGGCGTGCGAGTAGCCGACGCTGCCTTCCTTATCTCTCTTTGTAGGCGTTTAATCATGGCTTGATGAGCACAACTGTGATCTCCGTTCCCCCTAATAACGTGCGATATCTATGCAACCATCGCCATAGCCGCTGCCCCTAGCCCTGTTGTCACTGCCTTCCACCCTGACCACCATCGTGTTATGTTCACTGCTTTCCCCGTTGAGAGTTTCGTCATTGATGCTCTCCCTGCTGCAAGCGATGCCGACTCCGCACTGTCACCGCGACTCAGAAGGGACCACCGTCGACGAAACACCAAGCCGCCACCGTAGCTGCGGCCCGACCCATGCCACCACCAACTACCAAGAACTATCACCGAATACATGATCGCAACGAGAGAAGTAGCTTGTGGCTTTGAACGTTCTATAGTTGAATATGATCAAATTTACTTGGTTGCCAAATGAACTATGTCTTAAATTATTTAGTCATTGGTCTAAACCAAGACAATCATATCCACACAATGACCCCTAGGTTTCTACTGGTTCTCTATTGTGTCCATTTTGACCATAAATAATGCTTGTGATTCCTAAGTGTTTTATTGATGTGACCCGTTTTCACACTTATATAAGTGATCTCCTGTTAAGAGTATCCTGGACTATCCCATTATACCCTTTGCAGTATAATATATGAATTATTAAGAATTTTTGCTCATCCTTTACTCATTTTACAGGTCACACATTCCCTAGGAATGAGTTAGAGAAATTACTTCTAAGTGTCTTAAATCTTATAGCTTAGTTGTCCATTTTGAACTATGATATTGGGATCTCCAGTTAACATGATTAGGTTAACACTATTTGATTCAAATATTAAGTTTTAGATCCATTCTCTTAGACATGCAATATATTTAATCTCTTAGTAGACCTTCTTTAACTAGCGGATCTGCATAATTCTTTATATTTAATGAAAATTTCACCACTAGAGATTTACTACTTTAATGGTATTAAGTTTTGATAATTATTTCAAGACTTACCATTTTACACCAATGCCCTTCTGATAACTTCTTAGATACCATAATGTATCATATATCTATTGACACATATCGATACATTTTATGCAACCAATTCTTTAGGTCTCAATTTGGGTATTTATACCTTACCCCAATACTAAAAATGATAATCCTAGGAGCCACATCTCTGGGGGTGACCTTTCAATGACTTATAAAATTTTTTATTTTTACTCACTAGGGCTTGTGGTTTGCGAGAGGATAACTTCCCTCCATAATTTTCAAAATAAATCCAAAATTTATCAATATAGCCTTTATCATCTCCTTAATATTCAATTCTCATGTTCCACAACATAGTTGGATTGAGGCGAGTGAGATATAACCGATTAATGAATATTGCTCTTCCTCGAAAAATATTCCTTGAGAAATATCCTGCATTCTCTCTCTCAATCACCATAGATGATATTGCTTAGTTCATTTTTTCAATCACATTTCTAGTGTTTTTAAACACTTCAAGGGCCTCAATCTTGCTTATAAGCAAGTCTCCATAACTCCAATAATCAATGAAGAGGCATCCTTTGCGAGGAAAGACAAAAGTTGTAACACCTTTGATAAAGTTCCCTTTACACGCGATAAGGCTACAATCTCATTATTGAAAACATGTCTTGATTTGGCCTCTCGATCGTGTTAAACCAAAAGTTACAACTGTCTGATCAAAGTTTGACCAAAGTTGTGTCTGTTCTTGAGAATCACTTGATCTAGAGAACATGTATCCCTTGATTTTTTGATTTCACCGATACAAAACTGAGATTGCCTAATCAGAATGATGACTAAGATTGTACTTGTTTTTGAAAAATGCTTAATCTATAAAACATGTGTCCTTTGATCTACCTCACTGAGTTAAAGCTATGGTTGCTTAATCAAAGTAATGACCAAGATTGCACTTGTTCTAAAAAAAAGTTCAATTTAGAAAATATGCATCCCTTGGTCTTCTAATTTCACTGAGCCAAAATTAAAGTCGGCTGATCAGAGTGCTGACCAGGATAACATTTACTCTTTAAGAGACACTCAACTCAAGAAGTATACATGTTTTGGTCTTCCAATCTTGTCGAGCCAAAGTTGTGGTTATTTAATCGGAGTGTTGACTAGGATTGCGCGCATTTACTCTTTAAGAGACACTCAATTCAAGAAGTATACATCCCTTGATCTTCCAATTTCGCTGAGCCTAAGCTATGGTTGACTAATTGGAGTGCTGACCAGTTGAGCACTAGAGCTAAGATTACACACTTGCATGTTCTACCTAACATCAAGGACGTGTCCTTTGGTTATGATTGAAACGTCGCTAGTAAAAAATCTTTTTGCCTTTAGCATAATAGGAGTTAGACTCGATCAATTGCAACTTATGTGATGCAATCCTTCTATCTCATCTATTTTGACCTCCATTTAGATCTCGTTGAGTTAGACTCAAGTCTAGTTTTCAACTAAGTGGGCTTGAGCTTCTATCTTAAGTCTTTCATTAGCCCTCTTTTTGGATAGTTTAAATTTATCATCCTCAACTTTGTGATTCTAGTCCAATGACACCCCCGGTGCAATCCATGATATAGTTTTGTCGTCCAACCCTTTAAGGCATGGTTCTCCAGTCGAGTTTGGTATAAGTTAGTTCAATGACGAGTTGATCGCTCGAATTGGTGGAGCTCGATATGGCAATGTAAACCTTGTCTCATTTATACTTTCGACACACCCTTTCATTTATCAAGGTATCCCTTCGGATATTTGACGTACCCTTCTTGGTATTGTAGTTATTGACTTAATCTCAATGATGGTCGAGTTTCTTTTCAAATATCGACACACTCCTTCGGGTAAGCTTATCATTATGAATAAGAGTATCAAGGTTGAGGTGAAGGCAAAGCCTTCTTTCCATAAGACGATATTGCTCCACCCGGGTGTTATGGTTTATTGACAATCACCCCCAGAATATAACAACCTACGTCTTGAAATAAAAGCACTCCAAATTTTGAGCCTTCATGAACTTTCGAAGTCTTATAACTCTTAAGAGAGGAGAGAGAAAAAAAAGAACTCAAGAGGAGTTTCACAACTTGAGTTGATTTGAGTTAAAGAAATGAGATTTCTTTTATAGGGATGAAGGATTACTCCCTAAAGGGTGAAGGATTTCTTTCAAAAGATGAAAAAACATAGGATAGGATGTGTATTTTCACTCAACACATGATAAATTGTCATTAATCGATTCAATTAACCAATAATTGTAATATATTAATTAATTAAATTAATATTATAACTATGATTAATCTGATTAAATGTAAATATTAATTAATCAATCAATTAATTAATATTACAATCATCATCCATCAATTAATCTTTATCAATTAATTAATTAATAATCAATTGATTAATTTTGTAATTCAATTTTTAAAATTAATTTTGATTTCACACTTCTAAATAGTAAAGTCGTCCATTTGGATTAGACCAGTTGATTGACCCAATCCGCTAAACAATTTAAGTGAGTTGGATTAATATTTTATCAACTCATTTTAAAATGGATCTAAGTGGGTTGGCTCGCCTGGGCCCTTGATTGTGCGGATCGACCAGTGACTGCGCGGGTTAGTCCACAATAGTTTGGGTTGACCAACCGATTGAGAAATTTTTTTTTCTAAAATTTAAAATAAAAATGAAAATTTTAATGGGTTCGTGGACTTAACCTATTTAATCCGCAATCAAACTTAGAATTTTTAAAATTATATATATTTTTTTATTTTTTGATGGACTCGTGGGCTTAACTTATCAAATCCGCAATCCAAACGTAAAAATTTCAACCTTATATATATATATATATATATATATATATATATATATATATATATAAAATTTTTTGGTAGGTCCATGAGTTAATCACCCGTCTAACCCGCAACCCGCCTTAGTTTGGTTGGGTTAGAGATTTTCTAGCCCATCAAGATGGCGGGTCGACCTGCCCCTCCCCCACCTCGCCCCGTCATATGATAAATTTTTGATGGATTGATAGATTGATCCGTTTAACTACACTACTCAATAGTTCTACACTAATTGATATTCACATATATTTGAGTTAACATTCATATAATACCATCTATGAAGTGAACTCATGTACGAGTTAAAACTTTCATTCAATTATATAAAAAAAAATGATAATCCCAGTAGCCACATCTCTGGGGGTGGTCGGCCCGGTCCCACGGAAGTTTCCCACCGATCACCAGGGTAAATCAGGAAGCGCATACGGCGGCCAATCCAGATGCCCAACATCCTTTGATTGCGTTCCCCATTTGGAGGAAAATTCCTGTAAATACGCCGTAGCTGGGGATCGAACCGCGAGTCCCTGAATTACAATCCGGATATCCTACTGTTGCACCATTGCCCCGGGGACTTTCGTTCAATTATACCATATCAATACTTCATTGGATATTAATTTTTTATTCATTTGAGAAGTTAATTTATAATCGCCTACTTGTAAAACAATCATCCCATCTATATTCAATTTATCGTTTAAGGAAATCAATTTTTCAATAGAAACCGAAACTCAAACTGAGGAAAAGACAAATACTTCAAGGAACAAATTGATATACATTCAGATGGAGGAATCTTTATCTGAACAGCACTTGAGATTCTGTCAGACACTAACGTGGCATGCTGGAGATACTCCTGGTGGCCCCACCAATGGAATTAGATTCTATATTGATGATTAATTTTTGTTAGACGGCAAGCTAGTCAAACTGTCCGGAAGAATCTTATTTTAAAAAAAAAAAAAAATCTAAGAATCAGGATTTCTCCCAATTAATCTTGAAAATAAAGTAAATTTAAAATATAATTTATACATATTCAATTTTTCTGATTGTGAATTTTAATTGCAGCAGCCTGTTTCACGGGAGAAATAAGCTAAAGATGCTTGATTAAACTCATTTATGATTTAGTTGACCTCAGATGAGATGTAGCTATCTATATTCCAGAGTTTGAGGGTAAACTTTTTCATAAGGCAATTTGGGAGTTTGTGTTCAGGTCTGCGTGAGAAGGTTGCAGATTGTTTATGCTGTGACAAATGAAGATGAACTAGTCTACACGGTATCATCGTCGTCATCGTCGTCACCTCCTGCAATAAAGAATGCACACAAGAGTCTTGTTTAGATATATAGTTATTCAATGCCCTTGATTTTGACTGCTGTTGATAAAGGAGGAGGATATTGCAAAATTACTAAGTAATCTCCATGCCTTGTTGTTTTTTTTGAGTTATTTTGTTCTTCTCATCCACTCTTGCTCAATTTTAGCTCGCAAATTCTTTTCTTTTCTTTTCTTCTACCCATGGAATGGATGTGTAAATGTATTTATGTATACTAAGTTGATGTACTTATTCAGTTATTTGTATTAAATTAATTCATTTCAACAAAAAAGTGGAATTCACCATCTCAGTGGTCTCATACGATCGACCTCACGATCATCTGTGAAAAGGTAAATCGGGAAACTGCAATTGGTCACAACGGAGAAGGATATTATTTCGAATTTATCGAGATTCGAACCTTGCCCATTATATATTAAATTAATTCACATGCATTAACTAAAGGGCAAAAATTATTTTGATCAGTTGTTATAATAGTTTTGAAGTGATTTAAATAAAGCTAAAGCTATTTTGATCAACACAAGTTTGAAAAGTAATTACTTAACAATTGAAACCACTTCAGTAAAGATGTAATCTGTCACCCTAGCGGTCTCACATAATCTTTCTCACGATCATCTGTAAAGAGGTAAATCGAGAATGATCACTACGGGGATGGTATTGCGACCCTTGCCACTTCAGCAAGTCTGTCCTATAGTAACCAACTCAACTATGTTCCGAAGGCAACAATTGATATCAAATCGTGGATGAAGAGGCCTTCATCCAAGTTTAATCCCATTAATGGCCATCAAACCCTTAAATTCATGTTGGTAAGAAGATCATGCAAATAAAAATATTGCTGTCCTGGTTGGGTGAGGAAGGAGTTGACCAGCAACCCATGAAAAAGAAATTAAACAAACCACCAACAACTCCACTTGATGTCTATTATATACCACAAGGAAGTTGATCTGAGATGCTTGATTGCTTATGGATGCATCAACCAAAAGATCCTTCAATTCTTCCACAGTTAATCTCATCTTATAATTTCCATGCCATGAAGGAGCACAAGGAATTTTTCCCTTGAAGCTAGCACCCTCCTCAATCTACTGTTTCATTCTTTTCTTCCTTCTCATCTCAATCTCATGTATACCTGATGATGCCTGGTTTGGCCATCAGTCTCCTCCTCCTGGCAACATGTGCCATGTCTCAGATCATGTTATTCTTTGTGAGCCCTGTTTGTTCATGGTTGCCAAGCCAATCAGCTGAAACACAATTTGTACAGAAAACCAACAAGTTTTGGGAGTTCGAGGAGCAAAGAAACACCTGGGTGGAGATCAGCCTGCCATATGATCTCATCTCCTGTGTCGATGATAACTGCAGCAAAGCTGCATCCATTGTGGACATGGACCAGAAACAAGCTGGGCTTGAATCTGAAGACGAGGAAGAGGAGCATGATGCTGCTCTGCCTCTGAGAAGAAGAATCTCCCTAACAAGGATGTCAGAGGCATCTGTTTGGGTGACAGGGCAAAGTGGATCGATCTTCGAGAGGTTCTGGAATGGTGTGAAGTGGCTGATTGCTCCACATGAACTCCCAGGTCCAACTGCTAGAGCTATTTCAGTTTTCATAGTCAATCAGACTATTCTTGCACTATCAGAAGCAGGACAGCTATATCAGGTGCTTTGCCTTGCACCACCTGAAATTTTGTTCTCAGTATTCTGTTCTACCAACTAGTTAATTTCCATTCATGACATGGTTTCAGCTGCAATTGAATGAGAATTCTCAGCCGATTTGGATCCAGTTTATGTTTGAGTCTAAAGAAAGTGGAAGAACTGAAGAGGAGTCGAGTTCAAATGTTCAGATCAAGTCTGGTGTTGTATCCCATGATGGAGAGTAAGATTTCTGCCATAGATTTTAAGAATATTTATGCTTTTTCAACCATAAAAATTGCCCTTTTATAGCTCCAACTACATTTTTTTCTGATAGGTAAAGTAAATTGGATTAACCAAAATGATGTCTAAGATTTTACATTTTCTTGTTTATACTTCAGGAGGCTTTACTTGTCAACAGTAACTGGGGCCTTGTTAGAGATCAGTCAGTTTCATCCTTTGAGGTATGGAAGAATCTCAAAGTAAATTAAGAACCAATAAGTTTTAAATGAAATTTTGAACTCGAATAGGTGGGAGAATCATAGTCGACCGCAAGGCGGAGATAATTCAGCTATAGCAGACACAGGGGCTATCAAACCAGGCATTGTTTTCACAATAAGGTAGGAGAATGTTTCTTTGTGTCATGATGTAGCACCTGTAAAAGGTTGGTTAAACCTTTCTCTTTAGAAAGAATTTGTATCATTTCTACCTTTCTTTCAAAGTTATTCAAAGCTGAATTTTGGCTTGCAGCTCTAGTGGAAACTTGTATGAGTTTGACAAGAGATCAAAGCCATCATGGAAGAAACACATTTGGAGTGACTCTTCTGTCAATCAAACTTCTTTGGAGCCAACAGGAGGGTGTGCTTTACATGGCCTAGCAGGAGCACACTCATCTTCTCTATTTCTGTTAACTAAGGTCGAGTATCGATCGTAGCACAGTAGTTTAAGTGTTCATCCATTTAAAACTCAGAAAGTTTGATGATCAAAGTAGTAATAGGACTGCAGGATGGCCTTTTGGTAGAGAGACGACTGCACAAGAGGAAGTGGAAGTGGGAAGTCCATGGAGCTCCCAAGGGACATCACCTGAGTGCTTTCACAAATGTTCAACAAAATGGACTGAATGAGAAGTCATCATCTTCATTGTTCGTTACCACAACAACTGGCTTTGTGTTTGAGTATCAGCTTAGTAGACATCCAGGTAGAGTATGATCTTTTGTTCTTTCCCTGAAAAGAACAAATCGATTAACAGTTTCTTTCTTTTTAATGGTAGAAGGTGGCAGTAACTGGCACAGAAGGGAAGGGACTTGGGAAAATCATATGCACCCAAAGGATGCAAAGATTGCGAGAGGAGTTTCAGGCATAGAGATACAAAGTGGGAGAATCATGTTCGCACTAGACGATGGTCGACTAGGGGAGCTCCATTTGCCTGGACATGGAGGTGAAGCATCTGGTCCGACTCAATCGAGTAGTTTAAGAAGGAGAACTTCTTCACACAAGTATGAATGGTCTCTCTTAGATAGCCCTGAAACTGAAGGATGGAACGCCGAGTATTGCACCGATGAGCGTGGACCATCAAATTGTATGTTAGGGACAAAAGATAATGATTTGAGCATAGCTGCACCAGCAAGAAGGCGAAAAGTGGAAGAACACCAGCAGTATATACCTCTACCTCTGAGCAAACACAAAGCTAGCCCGACTGAGTCCTCCAATTTTCTAACAAGAAGCATTGATAAGAACTTCCGAATGCGAGTGATGTACCCTGATAGATCCTTTTTTCTGATAACAGAGACAGGATTGGCTTTCGAGTATCTATATACAGATAGTGTTTGGATATGGCTGAGGCATGAACATTCAGCAGCTATAAGAGGGGCAGTAGGAAGCTACAATGGTAGTTTGTTTTTAGTTGATGAGAATGGAAACTTGCTAATCAGAGAAAGAAGTGCAAATGAACTGTCATGGATCAACTGCACTGCCATGAGAAAGGGAAGACAGGTAGTGACAGGACCTCCATGGGATGGAACAATTGGTAGAGCTTACAGAGCGACGATCGAAGATAGTCTCTTCTTTGTTAGCAAGAAAGGGAGGTTGCTGCAGTTCATGGTCTCCCTGCGAAAATTCCAGTGGAAAGATTGCTATAGTCCTCCTGATACCACAATTGCATTCATTGTGGATCAAGAAATTTTCAGGAAGAACATCATATTTGTTGTTGGGCACAATGGTGGCCTATATCAATACAACAGGATCACAGAGCTATGGCACAAACACTACCAGTCCCCTCATTTAGTCCTCTCAGGAGCCCCTGGCACGGCAATCAGACCGTCCGAATTGGCATTAGCCGGCTCGATATTTATGATTTCGGAGGCTGGAGGATTGGTGGAGTACCATTGGGACTCACTGGATGGATGGGTGTGGGTGGAGCATGGAATTCCATATCGAGATGTGTTGCTTGTTGGTGCACCAGGACCATGTTTTGATGGCACTCAGTTGTTCCTCATTGGATCAGATGGTCAGGTTTACAGAAGACATAGTGATCAAAAGACTTGGAAATGGACATGCCATGGCTACCCGTATCACGAACATTCAGTATCGGAAGATCGAAGGTCGAAAGTCGATGCTAATTGTGCCATACATGAAGAGAAGAACAACCTCCATTACTCACACATACACAACAGAAATTGCAATGAGAAGGTTAGGCAAAATGGTTGCTAAATGAGTTCAAGATGTTACCTGACTGACAATGTATGTCCCTATTTTTCAGGTGGCACCAATAAGACCAATGCCATTCTCTGAAGATTCAGTCATCTTTGAATTACAAGATGGCAGGGTAAGCAATTCTAGACCATTGCATTCAGCATAATGAACACATAGCTGCTCATATCGATAAACGGCATTCGAAACAACACAATTGATACTAGCTCCTGACTGAGCAGCTAGCAGAACTGAGGAGGTCACTGAGGAGGACAGAAGTAGCAACAGAAGAAGAAGAAGGTTGGGAATGGGTGCGTATCATCGGCACGCCATCAAGCTCCTGCCTCACAGATTACTGGACTACCATGGCCTCATAAAGACCACCAACATGAAGGCAAACAGATGCATGTAAATTGAAGAAGAAGGTAGAATTTGCATAAGATGTGAAACAAAGAGGAGCAATACTGATAGCAGATTCAGAAGGTTGTTACAGGCTATGATACTTAGAAATACAATATCAGAAAAGTGATACATGCAAAATCTTTAGTTCTATAGCATAAAGGAAGCACATTTGTTACTTGAAGCAAGATCCCTACAGTTTGGCAACTATTTCCTAAGAGTTGTTTACATGCTTGTTTGAAATATTTACACACAACTACTTTCATAATAGAATACCCAAAGGAAGAAAAAAAAACAAATGAGACCTCTGAACAATAATCCACACAAGAAATTCCATGAAAACTACATCTAAACTCCCGATTTGAAACTCAATAGTACTCGACTTTCGAAAATATAGAGGCAAGACAAATAGGCTATTAGATAGGAAAATAACCACTAGGATATTCTCTAAAGCTAAAATTATGCCAAAACATAATGAATCTTAGTTAAACTATTTACTGACAATTGCTTAACTAGTTGTTTTAACTTAAATTAGTGGTGAAACACATTTAGATTTTACCAATAGGCATCAATTAAAGACATGGTAATTAGTCAATAACCATTACATCATTTTGTTTATATTTAAAGTAAAACTATCCTTATCTCAAGGAAAGGGAACTATAATTGATAATAACTTCTTTATATAAATTCTAAAGTGAATTTACAAATCTTAAAGCACTATTCTATATTCACTGGATATTACGTTGCTATATATTGCTATTAAATTCTATTGTAGATGTTATTAAATTATATGTTAGGTGTTACCAAATTATATTGTAAGTGTTATCCAATTATAATATAAGTGTCACTAAATTATATTAGAATTGTTATTAAATTATATTATAGGTGCTAACAAATTGTACTATAAATGTTACCAAATTATACTTTGGATATTTAATGTGGTAGAAAATAAAAAGTATTTCTTCTTTAAAATTTATCAAAACAATCACTACAAGAATATTCAGCTTTAGCGATGAAATATTCCATCGCTAATCGGTTGCTAATAATGGTTAGCGACCAATAAGTAACCGATTTTTTTCATCTCTAAAAAATCGATCGTTGACGTTTTGTATATCCGTCGCTAATTAATGACGGAAGTTTAAATCCGTCGCTAAGACCGTAAACAAAATACACTATTCCATCTCTGATCTAGCGACTGATGTTTAATTTCATCGCTAACGTTAGTGACGGATTTAAATTTTTGTCGCTAATTAGCGACAGAATATTTAATATTCCGTCGCTAATATCTGACAAAATTTTTCAATATTTGTCCATTTTCTTAAGTTCCATATTTACATTTATATAATCAACCATAAACCATCACAAATAATGATTTTGACAATACATTTACAATTTAATATACAACAATACAATTATACTTCAATAAACAACAATACAATCACAAACCAATCCAACAAATAACTACGATACAAGTTCAAAATCAAATTCAATATCTTAATCCAATCATGATACAAGTTAAAAATCCCAATCCAATCATGATACAACAACTTAACCAATCGATACAATAAGTTAACCAATCTAAAGTTTAAAATTCAACATCTTTCATCACATACAATAAGTTAACCAATCTAACAATTTAAAAAATTCAACATCTTAAACCAATCCAATCACGATACAAGTTAAACCAATTCAATCACGATGCAACAACTTAACCAATCACAATACAACAAGTTAATCAATCCAACAAGTTAAACTAATCACAATCATAATACAATCACAACATATCAAATATAACAAATGAATCCACTCAATATCTCAAATATCTCAAGTTAAACTAATCAAATCATGATACAATCACAAATATCAAATATCTCAATACAATCATAACATATCAAATATCTCTATACAATCATAACATATTAAATATCTCAATACAATCACAACCTATCAAATATCTAAAATATCCAATTAGTAGTATCGAATCCTGCAAAAAATATAATAAGATAGATTATCAATAAAAAAGTTAAAAATATTAATAAATAAATCTCATGCAATTAGTTAAAAATATTAACATACCTTTCATGGTCTTGAGGGTCTTGAGTCTAGCTCTTGAGAGTCAAAATCATGCGGTGTTTGACTCATTGCGAGCCATGAACTCCTGCATTTCCAACCCAATTTGCTCGTATCTCAATTAGGCTTGATCGAGATTCTTGAAATTCTTGCTCTAATGTGGAGAGTCGATTCTTCAATATTTAATTTTCTTGCTCTAGGGCTTCTACCCTAGTAGATGATCCGCTGGGACAACCCCTGACTCTAAGGGCATCACACGATCATAAACGACTCTCGCTTGAGACCCAAGACCATAGAGGGTGGAGCTTTTTTTTCTTCCACTAACCACATCATAATAGATCTCATTTACTTGGTCGGTGGAGAGAGTCTGCATCTCACCTCCCTTTCTATCAGGCTGAGATGCCTGTGCAACATTGACAGTCATTTCATCCTATTTAAAAATAAATTCATATAAGATATAAAATTAGAAAAGTTAATCATTGTTAACAGTTAAATAAGTTTAAATTTTAAATTTTTACATCTAATGCCTGCGATCGAGGATCGACAAATGTGTCATCCTTTGACTTATGTGTCTTGGTAAAAATCTCCCAACAAGTAGGAGGTCGTTGTAGTTCATGTTCCTGAATATTAAATAATACAATTAAATCAAAATAAAATCATTGATAATTAAATAATTCTGATATAAATATATTAATTGTAAACTCACCAAGTCTATGACATGCTCGATGATGGAAATGGGATCCAACTGTATGCTTTGTGGATCCGATGCTAGGACTAGCCAGCTCGGTGTTTCTATTGGCTCGAGCTGTCACTGAATTTAACTATCATCTTTCTGCAGCCCAGATGGCTTGTCATGCATCCCAAACATCATTTGGGATAAAAGATAGTCTTACACCCTTTCTTCTGCATTTGTATAGCAGATCCTTGTACAGTTTGACACAAATATTATTTCATATTTCTTTAAATGCCTCCTCGTGCCCTGGCTCCCAGGTATATTTTTTCTGTAAAAAAAATTTACAAATTAGTATAAACAAATAAAACTTCTGATAATAAAAATGACTTATAAAAAACTTTTGTAGTAAAAATCTCACATGCCCTCGTCTACATGTCTCCATGTAGTACCAGAAAGACACTCTTTCTTTAAATTTACTAGATATGTATGTTGCTACTCGATGACCATCTGGAGTAAAATTGCATTACAAAATATATAAATATTATACATATGTTATAAAAAAATATATGAATTAAAAATTACTAATAACACCAATACTTACCAACCCCCAACAACCCGCAAGACAGTCTGGCCACCGGATGCTGCTGCCTGATCTGACATATCTATATCTGCACAATAACATTATAACACATACACATTTGAAATAATAATCAAATCATTAGTGAGATATACATGTAACAAAATAAATATTTTTAACTTGTTCTGAATTAATTTACAATAATGCTAATATTCAATCATCGTTACAATCTAAATCATCAACATTAACATTTTCAGGATCCTCCTCGCTAGACTTAGTTAGTTCAACAAGCTCCTCACTGTTGGACATCTCTCCATCATCTATCTCCTGGTAAGGTACATTAGCATCTACAAGTAAGACAGATGTTGATTGAATCTGAGAATCTACTAAATGTATCTCCACTTCTTCATTTTGAAATGCATCATGGTGTTGGGCCGTGATGGAGTTCAGTATTTCTATGGTCGAGCGAGCCTTCGTTTGACAAACTGCTAACCATTCACTAACTCTTCTTGCCTTCGTCGGGTATTCAAGATAGAAAATTTGACCCGCTTGGACCACAAAAATGAAAGGTTCAAACTTGTTGAACCTTTTATTTGCATTAACCTCAACTAAATTATAGTTTGAATGTATTCTGGTACCTATTTTGGGAGTCGGATCATACCAAGAATATTTGAATAACACACACCTTTTTATGGGTAAGGCAGGATATTCAACCTCGATGATTTCTTCAAGTCTCCCGTAATAATCAAACTCAGAATTATTATTGTTGATAGATCCTTTTACGTAAACACCAGAATTAAAGGTTAGTCTTTGTGAATCCCTATTGTGCCACGTGGAATTTGAAAGTCATTAACGTAGTAACCAGAATACACTTGTATCTTATGGAGGGGTCTCAGATGCAAGATTGATTATCCTTTCATCTTTCACATTTGATATTCTATGATCGTTCACCTACAATAGTAAGTATGATATAAATTAGGTCAAAATTTGATACTGATGTATGAAAAATTATTTATTCTCTAACTTACATAGATTTGAAACCACAATGCAAATTTTGTCTCTAACTTTTCCTCTACCTCACTTGCACTGATTGATGGATTTTGATACTGAAGTTGTTGTTCGTAGAAGCTGTGATGGATGAAAGGTAAATTTAAGACAATTGGGATACCAAACAAATAAAAAGGGATTAGTGTTTGATTATATCAATCAACTCACCTTATGTAGGGTTTGACCTCCTCACAATTCAGGAGTATGTATGTTCTTGTAGCATGGTATTCTTGTTGATTTAACCATCTTGAAATAGATGCACCAATTGGCTTACTAGGAAACTTGAAAATAGAAAGCATCATTGGGTCAATCGGCTGAGTATCATTAGAATTTCTAGGATACTTGCGATGTCTGATTTTGACATTATTAGCAAAATAATATAAGCAGAAAGAAGTTACTTCTTCAACCAAATAAGCATTACATATTGACCCCTCGACTCTTGCTTTGTTACGAATATTATTCTTTAATTTCCTCAAAAATCATTCAAATGGATACATCCATCTATACTGCACAAGACCAGCTAGTTGTGCCTTGTAAGGTAGGTGAACGGGTAGATGTTCCATTGAATCAAAAAAATTTGATGGGAATATGCGCTCAAGCTTACATAGTATGACAGCAATGTCAGTTTCTAGCTTAAGCATATCAGCCATCATAATACACCTAACAGACAAATCTCTGAAAAATAGACTCAGTTCTGTAAGTGCTTGCCAAACATTATTAGGTAGTAGGTCATGGAAAGCTATTGGAATAAGTCTTTGCATGAACACATGACAGTCATGACTCTTCATTTCAAATATTTTTAACTTATTCATATCCATGCATCGGGTCATATTGGAAGCATACCCATCAGGGAATTTGATTTGTTTCAACCAACTATATAAAGCTTGCTTACCTTCTCTGTCTAATGTATAACAAGCCTTTAAAAATTGATTTGTTGCTTCATTCTGATGTAACTCAGGTTTGTTAACCAATCCTTTTAATTCCTCACATGATTTTACGGTGTCTTTAGTTCTTCTAGGAACATTCATCACTGTATTGAAGATATTATCAAAAAAATTTTTTGACATACATCACATCTAAATTATGTCGAATCAATAAATACTTCTAATATGACAACTCTCAGAAAATACTTCTTTTCTTCCAATCATATTTGCACATCCTAACAATGTATTTATTTATCTCATCAGAATTAGGCTCATATACTGGTAGAAATCCATAACTGTCTATTTAGTCAATGATTTCTGCACCTGACTTAATTGTTGACGAAAGTTTTTTTACTACAACATTCTTTAAAAAATTTCTCTTATTTCTCCTAAAAGGGTGTTCAACTGGTAAAAATTTATGGTGATTATCAAATCAAGATACCTTTCCATTGTAAGTAATGAAAATATATCAGACTCTGTCACGCAATGTGGGCATGCTAACTTACCAGTCGTGCTCTATCCCGACAACATTGAGTATGTTGAAAAATCACTAATCGTCCATAATAAGGCAGCATGCAAGGTAAAATTTATTTTACTTGCAACATCATAAGTCTCTAATCCTACATTCTAAAATTTATTCAACTCGACAATCAAAGGTTACAAGAAAATATCTATCTTCTTTTTCGGATTCATTGGACCTGAAATAAGCATAGTCATAAATATAAATTTATTTTTTATGTACATCCATGACGGTAAATTATAGGGTGTTAATTTATAACTGGCCAAGATGAATATTGTTGTTTCGACTAACCAAATGGTTGAAATTCATTTGCAGAAAGTTCCAATATCACATTACATTGTTCCATCACAAATGAGAAAAATATTGTATCAAGATGTTTTCATGCAGGAGAGTCACAAGGATCACATTATACCTCCTCCGTGCACATGCTCATGATGCCACTTCATGTGACAAACTGTCGTGCATCTATATTTTTCTTTTTCTTCCTTGGTATGCGACTACGATGCTTATAACGAGGGTGAGTACAGATTGCATTCAATCAATTTACTGTCTTCATTCCAATATATCATATAGTTGTTTATACAACAATCATCTTCTCGGCAAACCTAAACCTCTCACTAATTTCTTTGTACTGTCGAAACTATTAGTCATTTGGTGATCAATAGGAGCAACTCTGACATTAATTAACATATGTCATCGTAACATCGTCATGAGAAATGATGATCTACTTTGATACTCAATAATCTTGCAGTAGTTGATAGTTGGGAATGACCAAATCGAATACCTTCCCATACTTCTCTTTTACTAGCCTTTAACATGTTATATAGTTGCTGAACTTTATGTATTGATATTTCATCTACATTGGAATGATCAACTACACTCATTAGATGTTGATTCCTCTAAAGCAGTTGTGTCAAATGAAGAAGCAACTAAAGTTCCAATGGGATCAAACAGATAAGGCTCCCTATGATAATACCAGTTGTAGTAATTTAGAACAAAATCATTTCTATATATATGTACTTTCACAGTATCCTCATCATGGAAAACTTTATTTTTACATTTGCAATGATTACACGGACAACGTAACTCTGTATCATTCATGTATTCTAAATGACTCTTAGCAAAGTTCACAAACTCTTCAACTCCAACATAATATTTAGCTCAAATAAATCTATTTTCTAATATATTGTACATATAAGCTTTATTCATATATACATTGTAACCTTTTGCAACAATACATTTTCATTGAATAGAAATAATATGTAAAACTAAACACGCAGATAGTTTAAACTAATTCTTAAGCACTTAGACTTAATACTATCAATAATATTTAAACTTAAATTAAACATTCAGTTTAAGTTTGAACCTTAATATTGTGGCTAGCCAAGCCATTGACTGCGAGGTCGTGATCGACCAAGCTACCAAGTGGCCAAACTAGTTTGAATCTTAATATTACGGCCAGCTAAGCCATCGATTGTGAGGTCGCGACCAACCAAGCTACTGAGTAGCCAAACTATATAAAGTTTAATTAAATCATTAAAACCTTAATATGTTGATATTTGATGTACAAAAAAAAACTATTCTATTCATAGGTAGATAATTATTTAATGT